>NW_025955046.1:0-167441 GCF_022376445.1 Fomitopsis serialis
CAAACATGCTTGTGAAATTGGTCGCCCAGATAGCTAATCCTGATGAACAACTGCAGCTTCAATGTCTTGGCTGCGAAGAACGCGGCGGTATGCTTGTAAGCCTGAGGTTCTCGTTTATGCTTGTCCGCCGCTGTCAATTGTGAGTCCGTGTCACTCATGTGTCACGTCCGCTGTGCAGATGCTGCAAAGACGTCTGGAGTCAGACGTGAATAGAAACAAGCGGAGATGGAAGGGTGCGTGTTAGCATGGTACGCCGACGTCTCTGCATTTGCTTCATGCAGCTGGCTTCCTTCTAGTACTAATGCTGCATCCCGGGACCGACCCAGCCTGAGCAGTCCCCCGGTAGGCTGTGCATTCCGTCGAATCATCCGCTCCACCCATTCTGTCCACATGAGAAGCTGCCACGATCGCCCCACGCATTCACTCTTCCTCAGGTGTCCCGCATCGTGCGCACCGACTCTGCCGTCATTCCTGCTTCCCCGTGTCTAACTGAGCTTCCCTCTGCGGTCTAACAGGCGTCATGGTGTAAATACGCACTGATCGATCGCCAAGGCCCAGCGCGAGCTTCTCTCGATTGCGGAGTCGACGTCCGTTCAGCAATGTTGTCTGCGCTCGGAGTTGTACCCACGCAGAGAAGACACACGCCGGACTTCGACATGGCTTCGGCCCTACCGTCCCGCTCTACCTCCGACACTGACTGCGGACTATATACCGGTGAGGGTGCCGTGCCAAGAGCAGCGCTGACCGTGCATCCTGCTCTCTACCACTTACGACCACTGCGTACGGAAGGCTGTGCTTTCCATCGCGAAAGCACCCCAAATGCAAGCAGGCTCGGAAGCCTTCAGCGTTGTCGCGGTTGTAGCTCGTGAGCATCCTCTCAGTATGTGCGGTGTGTTGGTAATCTGATTAGCCTCCGTTGGCACTTAGACGAGGTATGGATGGCGAGGTTCTCCTTCAAAGTGGCCTCCAGGATGTCCCAGCTCGGTCACTCTTGCGATCATTAACAACGGCTCCCGATATCTGGCTTCTAGTATCACCTGCTGCTTAACAAAAGGCTGTCCTGTGCACGTGAGGTGCGCAACTGAAGACGGATAACGCCCGAGGTCCGATTGTTGTTTGTCAAGACTATAGTAGTTGGTGAGTTCGTGCTTAATCTTCAAAGACTGACATGGCAAACTAGGTATTCCGCGAAGGATTCTTTGTAACCTGCGGTACGATATCATGGGTGGTGACGTACCAATGTGTCCGGAAGGCGCTCGCTGCGAAGCCCGCTCGGCCTCCATTGTCTGAGCGCAAGCTGCACTTGTCTGCTCCTTCCATTGTCTTCATGACTCGGGACTCGGAAGCTCGACTCCACTGCTACGCGTAGTGCATTCCACCGAAAATAATTGTGACGGCAACGATGGATGCACGCTTCTCTTCTACGCCTGCCCGGAACGCTGGCATACTGGTATGTGCTGGTTGTTAGCGTTCGCAGTCCGCGCATCTCACAAGGCTGGACATTGCGCGATAGGACCAGTGATCCACGTTCCACCGGTGTACAGACCCCGAACTCCTTGCTAGCACAGCGGATTTGCTTTCTGGGTGTAGCAGCGTGAAAGGAATGGCCTGGATGATCCGCGCGTGCGATTGAACCGAGTCGGGACGACTCAGAGGTCTTCCCAGGCTCTACCTCTCCTAGGTCCTCTCGAGCTTGATAAGAGCATCGACTAGTGCCCCCGCAACTCTCGTACAGTCATGATAACTGCGGCATCGTTGAGACATCCCGGCTCGGATCTGTGCTGAGTCGTTTACCGTTCAATCTGCTGACACAGTGGTACGCTCGTTTATCTAAAGCCATAATTCGTCTGATTTTACGTCCAGCAGACTACGTATCCAGCATGGTGATTTCCGGACAAGACAGATGGTGCCACAATGGTTGAACGTTGAGTCCCAGTTTCTCTATGACTTACTTCAGGTTGTTCGCATCCCTTAGTGGCTTGGTCTGTCGATACTCAGGCTGTACAGACTTCCTGAATCTCGATTTGCCGTGAATTAATGCATGCTCTTCTCATGCCGTTCGATTGATATGGTGCATATGTGTCTCACAAACATTCTTAGCAGTACCGTGTTGGCATGAATGACCTGTATCATGGTGGAGCGTCTATTGGGATCCGGACACGGTGCTACAGGCTCGAGCTCAGGCTCAAGCTCAAGGCTTGTCGCATTGACTTATAGCAGATGTGTTCTGTTTGCCATCAGGATTGCGAGCAGAACTGCTGCGTATATTCATCGCGGTCACAAAGCCGCGCACTTCCCAAAAATAGGGTACATCGCACGAAGTCGGCGACTGCCAGTACTGATACTTACTGTGCATCCCGTAGGCTGGCAGTTCTGAGATGGACGTACTGAGAATAGGGTGTTGTCCTTCAGCTCTTGCTTGTCATTATTCTGTTCTTCTATGACAGTAGTATCTTATCGCAGGAGGGACAGTCGAGTGCCAGCTGACTCCCGAGTGCAGTCGCGTTATAATGTGGTTGTCTAAGTACTCGAGTGGCGTTCGCCACTGATCGACTGTTTCCATATCAGGAAAGTGACCTAGGACGTTTTACTCAGTCGTGGCCTCTTCTCCGCATCCACCATCTTCATGCCCCGTTAGCACTGTGGGCACGTATCTCTAACCAATTACAGGACCCATTTGATTGAATCTAGCGCGATAGACACTACTCATGAGATGCGATCATGCCTCGAGGTAGTGTAGACTCGGATGACGCCCGCCTCCGAGGCGGATTATGCCAACCCAACGCGAACAATGAACATACTGGACCTTCAAGGTCTGCCCAACTTTTGTTTATTCTTGGAAGTCGCGGTGAGTAGACATGTCCCATCAATCTGCGTTTTAAATGACTGCTGCAAATGCTGCAGCATACTACACCAGTAGCTCAGGGTCTTCGAGTCATGCGCATCTCCTGGCTGACAGTTGTTGACGTCCCTCGGCCGGTTTTCAGTGGCGTGCGCGACACGTCCACTCAACTGTCTCTCATTAGCAAGACCCTCAAACGTTATATGGCTCGCTGCATGTGGTTATGAGGGCGTTGACTCACTTCAACTCGGACCACACCGTCAGTCCTATGTATATTCAGGTTCCAAGCGCATATATGCGCAATTACCGCCAGGTAGGTAGCAAATGCCGACAAAACGAAGGATGACCTCGCATTCTGGATTACAATCTGCGCGTCGAAAGGAGCGGTGAGTACATCATCTACTGTACATTGAACTCATTTACTGCTACTTAATTGGATACGGCTTCGTCTCTCCTACAGTAGGACGTACAGCACGCACTGATACATAGGATGTAAGCGGTTTGCGGGATGGATAGTTTACATTGCATGGTGGGTATATCACAGTACAATCGTCTTTGAGCTGTTCAAGGAAAAAATCAGCTCACGTTATCATAGGCCATTCCATCGACACTCACTCCTTCAATCATGTCGCGAAATCATGGAGCGCCGATGACTGTCGAGTCAACAATTCATTGAGGTTTCGTGCAACAACTCCAGCACCCTCTTTGACTTTCTCTCGATCGTCCTCGCGCACCTTCGGCAAGTACTTGGTCTCGAATCGATCAGGATGCCATCGTTTGATGTAGTCCTTGATGAGATCCTTGGCCGACTTGTTCTTTTCGTTGGGATGATGCGGCGACAAGACGTATGCATGCATTGCCTGCACAGTCAACTCCTCCGGACTATTTGCCCGCTGTAACATCGGCCATGGGAACGAGTACCAAGTGAGCAGATCCAACGTCGACAACCTGGACCAACGACGCTCGTGCTCCTCGAAAACCTTCACCACCTCCTCCCTGGACAGCTGTTTGGCCGACCGTGCGTATCGCTCCTGCTCCGCTGCCTCCTGCATGCGCTGGAACTTCTCTGCTTGTTGCCGTGCATGTTCTTTCTGGCGACGTTTCCATTCCTCCTCCTCTTGTGGCGTCGGCGGCGGAAGAGAAGGTGTCGACGCCAAAGGCTGATGTCCAGTCGTCGCACTAGTCGGAGGGGTGCCAGCTGGCTTCCAACCGCCGCGGGTCTGCTTCACGCCTGGTATAGGAGTGCTCGACTGGGTAACGGACGAAGCTTGCGTATACGTAGACGTGCTGGATTGCCCCGAAAAGGCCGAGAAGCCGGACGTGCTCCCATAGCTCGACGAGGATGCTGTGCTATTACGGTCCGCAGACGCAGTACTGGCAGTTGAACCAGCACGACCCGGGATATTGCGCGGTGCCGAAGACTGCGATGCCGATGCGAATGTGGCAGAGCGGGGAGAACCTTCGGATGACAGACTGCCATTGCGATCGCGTGCATACTTCCGCAGCAATACCTCTTGCTCGCGGATGAAATCGGGGGAGAGCTTGGCTTCGTCGAAGTCAAGGTCACTATGCAGGTGAGGGGCTTCGTGCTGATCACCATTTGGCTGCTCTACGGAATCTCGCTGTGCTGCCTCTGCTCGACGTCGGGCCTCTGCCTCTACCTCTCGTCTCTGCGCTACTTCGCGCAGCCTGGCTTCCTCGAGTACTCGTGCCTCTTGCCGCTTCGCCTCTTCACGCTGCTTCGTTTCTTCGGCTTTCAGTCGCCTCGCCTCCGCAAGTCGCCGCGCTTCCTGCGCTTCCTGTGCCTCCCGTCTCGCCCTCTCCTCACGGGCGCGCTCAGCTTGCTGAGTCTCTCGCCTCGTTCTCTCTTCAGCTCGAGCGCGCTCCGCTTTCTGTGCTTCCTCCTCTTGCCGTCTTCTCTCTTCATCCTCCCGCGCCGTCTCCGCAAGCTCATCGGCCTCTAATTGCTGAGCGTCATCAAATCGCATCTGGATCTGTTCCTCCAGTGACCGTAGTTCCAGCTCCTTGGTCTTGAGTTCTTCCTCCTTGCGGCGGATATCTGACTCCTTACGCCTGGCCTCCCTTTCCCTCAGAGCGAGCTCCTCCCGGTGATTGCGCAGTTCCTCCTCGACCACGCCCACTGCTTCGGCCCGCCGTCTTACCTCCTCGTCCAATTGCTTGACCGCCTCCTCCTTGGTTCTCACCTCCTCTTCTTTCAGCCTCGCCTCTTCCTCCCTGCGCCGCACCGCATCCTCTTTCCGTCGAGACTCGTCCTCTCGGCGCTTAGTATCCCGTTCCCTGCGTCTGGCTTCGTCGTCTTTCGTCCGCGCCTCATCCTCTCTTTGCAGTGCATGCGCCTCCAGCTCCCTCGCATCGTTCTCCAACTTCCTAGCCTCATCTTCTCGTTGCCTGACCTGCTGCTCCCTGGCTCTGGCGTCGTCTTCACGGCGCCTGGCCTCAATCTCCTTGGTCCGGGCATCCTCCTCCTTCTTCCTGGCATCTTCTTCCTTCTTCCTGACATCCTCCTCCCTATGTCGGATATTGTCTTCCATCTTTTCAAGCTCCTCGACCTTGCGGCGAATGTCCTCGTGTCTCTCGGACGTCTCGATGCCGTACTCCGAGTCGCTGTCGAACCCATCTGTGTCACGGAAAGACCCATCCGACAACAACGGCGAAAGCGTAGACCCATCAACTGCTTGGCGATCGTACATGTCTTGTCTCGATCGCTGCGAGTGAAGGGAGCGCGATCCTGTGGAGTCTCTCCGGCCTTGCCTCGTACGCGTCACAGGACTGGCCTGAGACAACCGGTCATCATCGACCGTAAACGATCGCTTGCTGGCCAGCGACCTAATGGCTCCCGGAGCTAGATTGCTCTGCACACTCTGTGGGCCGTACATCCCCGGTGATACAGCGCTGTAATCGTACGTCCAAGAGCCCTTGTTCGCCGACTTCAATGGATGTCGCAAATTCTCTGGCGAGCCCTTATGCACAGACGAGGCACGAGAAGAGCCCCTGATGGGGATACCTCTCCGCTCGGTCGGCGATGGGGAATAGTCTACGCTGCCGCTCGGGAGCGTGGAGAATGGATACTGGCCGTCGGAGGTGACCTGCGGCCAGCCTGGAGAGGGGGCCGCCGAGGGACGGTCGTCGTTCCGCCTGCCAGTCAGATCTGCGGACGGTCGAGGGCGAATGAGTTGTGGCTGCGCCTCCCGCTGCTTCTCTCGCGCTCTGGCTGACGACGGCCAAGGCTCCTCCGGCATATCTCGCTCTCTCGTAGCATGAACTAGCGATGGGAAATCGGCATCAACCTGCACGACGTTGGATTGTACGCTTCCCGATAGCGACAGCCGCCCACCGCTGCTCGCAAAGCTATCGCGTCTGGCCGACGGCGCGACCATGGGCGAGTCTGTCGACGCATAGGCAAACGCGCGTGAGGCTGACTTCCCCTCTTCAGGCGTGTTTGGAGGTATCCATATCTCCTGCCCAAGGACTTGAGACATCGACGCCTTACTGGGTCGTCGGCTAACACCCTCCCGACCAAGCTCAGGCAACTCCGCATCCGAAGAGCCACCATGCATACCACTGAAGTAGGCAGATATACCGGACACGGACTGGGGCACTCCTCCCTTGATAGAGCCGCTCGGCGTAGCAGGCTGCCGACCGTATGATCTCCGCGACCGTTCAGGAGGAGGATGCTCTCCATCCTCTTTGGATCATCGTCAGCACTGCTACCGACATCCTTGTGAGAGCTAGCTCACCTGGACGCAATGGTCTCGTGCTCTGCTCTCCACGCTGGCCGTCCACCACGCTGGAAGCATCCGACGAACTGCGGAGACGGGGAGGCGACTGGCGGCGAGGTTGAGCAGCATGCTGCCGCTTGATGGCGTCAAGAATGGATTGCTGTTCCTCGATCAAGGACGCGGGGGGCGGTGCGCCCTCTGTCCATTCGCGTTCTGCCCTGACGCGCGCCACGATTTGCTGGTAATGTTCGTCTGCGATCCGCCGAATGGTCTTCATCGCGCCGTCGAACTCCTGCAGGATCTCAGCCCGTGCGGCGTCATCGAGGTCTCGCGCCTGCAACTTCGCATCTCTGTTCGCCTGCGCATCCTTCACAAGGGTCCTGAGGTTCTCCTGGATCTTCGCTCGCAGTGCTTCCTTGAAGTCGGGATCCAGGCCCTCGTGTGCAGAGAGAGGGTGAGGATTGTCTTGCTCCTCGATGCTTGACAGTGGTGTGGGTATCGCCAGCGTGGCCATTGGGTGGTGGGTGTCGGCAAAAGGAGGTCAGAAGAGCTATAGATGATGGTAACATGCAAAGACGGTAGACCGCGCAAGTGCGAGAACGGGAACAGGGCGTCAGCAACTAGGCCGCATGCCAGAGCGATAGAGATGGGTGAAGTGGGGGTGATGATACAAGTCCTGGGCGATCGTGCCTCATGTTCAACACACGTCCGGAGAGAAGCAGGTGAGTCGCCACATACCTGGCCGACCCGCGCTGCAGGTCAGTGCCGTTACGAGAGTGCAGTTACGCTGAAAGCAGAGAGAGCAGATACACGTCGAGGACGCTGTCCCCGATAGCGATGGGCGATCTTATGTGTATCGTCGAGGCCTGCGTGATGCTTTCGCTAGAAGGCTTTCCTCTGCCCTCCACGCGTTCTATGGGCGCTACCAGGCAGCATGCATCGGACCCTTCTACCCCGTATTCGGCAACTTCCACTGACGCTCTAGGCTTCGACTCCGACTATCGGCAACGAATTGATCTCTTCAAGATTCGTTCCAGTCGCGCACTCCTCAGAAAAAGCAACGATTGAGCCTTTTCATGCTGAAATTGGTCATTAATTTTTCGGTAGGTTGGTCAGTCTGTCATTCATCCCTGGGTGTGAGATTTAGGAGTTTATTTCATCGGATATCACGGTGGCGCTCATTCATCGCACCAACAGGTACCAGAACGCCCTATATGTCATTGCCAAACAGAAGGGTCTCTATGGATTGAAGAATTCTGGTGCTGCGAGAATTTCTGGCAGGACGTGCGTACACCATTTCTTTCTGACTGATAAGTTCATGCCAATGCATTTGTAGAATGGAAATCTAGGTGATGTGAGGCCACGTCGTTGAGTGTGTGGACAGACCTGCACAAACGTCTCCAAGACGAACGCAGCCTTGGAACGATGGGCACAACCACGGCACTTCTAAGGGAAAGTTGTCTTCAACTGTTGTAACTTACGATCGTACGCACTTGAGCGGGGCGGCGACTACCCTGGCAAATGCTATCTGGGCCCGCAAGAGGAATCACCAGATCAAGAGACCTTAACCTCGGCGGTCCATGCCCTCATCCAAGACAAGTATATTGAATCGAACGCACGTACACTCGGCATCAAACCCCCTCTAAAATTCCTCAAGAACAGGGCCACGCTCGCAGGTTACCTTCAACGGAGATTAACCGGAAATGATCTGGGGAGAACCTGCACACGCCTAAATAAGATTAGGTTGATGCTCGAGGTCATCAAGCCTTCCTGGAGGTTGTTCAGCTAGTGGGTTGCGACGCAACGGTGTAATCTCTGTTGCAGTCTTGCAGGCCATAAAAGCCGGCGAGCGTCTTTCAAGGCAATGGTACTGTATCGTGTATACGCATGTGAACCCTGGTTGACATAGCGCAACAGATGATGACAACAGGACTTAAGCCATTCACGCGGTTTGATATTCCAAAACAAGTCCAAAGATACAAGGTTATCGTACATGCTCCGCCGCCGCTTGTATGTCCGCAAGGGTATCCGATACTTCGCGCGAGCTGCAAATGACGACTTCTCGTCTCGCAATCACATAGCGCCCTCGCTCCGGGAGATGATGTACCTGCAATGCATCACTATCAGCCCGGACGACGGTCATGTTGGGAACATGCAACATACCATGCATGTAAGACCCCCGGAATCCACCCGAGAATGGAAAGGCAAACGTTGATCCAGAAATCTACACGCCAAGGTCTAAACACATTGTGTTGCTTATTCGTGAACGGCGTGGGACTCACCAGCTAGTAAGCCTCTCTCTATCGAGCAACAAAGCCATGTCGTGGTCAGTTCAAACCGGGATGATTAATGCGTGACCACTTACTGAAGAAGACTGCGAGAGGTGGAAGGATCCTGCAATAAGATCAGCTCAGGGCAGTGAAACAAATTGGACGTATGATCGCTACTCACAAGGCTAAGAAGTAGAGACATACATCGTGCGTCGGCGAGGCCCTCCGTCTCTGCGCAGTAACGGGTGCGGTTGTAGCACCGTAAGTCTTTGTGGTGGCCATTGCACTGAAGGATGGTCGTTTCGTCTGGTATAGGTCGTGAACGTCGTGGTCGAGGAGATGGGGACCGTGGCACGACACGCAGCCCCTTATGTATGTACCGCGCGACCTCGCTGCGTACAAGCGCCGATTGAGGAGCGGATGCCCCGTGCCAGTGCCACTATCAGCCTCACCGGCTCCCCTATGATGACGTCACATTTGGGAGGTAGTGTTATTTCCAAAATTGACAGCAGCGTCCAGTATGTACATAGTGCGGACGCTTGAGTTACGCATGGCACGTACATAAGTAGCCAGAGACTATCAATGCGAGAAATCCCCATGTAAAGCCGCCGTGAGGTAGCCTTTGATTGTGTGGTCGCGCAAGATAATCTGGTTCAGCTTGGATTTAACGCTTCGGGTCTGCGATCAGGTCGTACATACCACACCGTCTTCGGCATGACTTTGGCATGACAATGATGAGGTTGGCTTGAATGCGGAGAAGAGCCACCGGACGCACTGGTAGTGGTAACCTGCAGCGGGTGAGGATGTGCCTGCGCATGATGCCCTGCAGGCGGATGCTCGTGCTCGTGAAGTCCAGTATAGCCTCTGGCGAAACCGACTCGCACTTCTCTCCGCCCAGATAAGTACGTACTCTAGCCTGAGGTGAGTCTCTGGGAAGCCTCGCTTCGAAAGCTTGCCAGTGCAACCGCGCTCTACTCAGTAGTCAGTAGTATAACCCCACCGGCTGGCATGCTAATATGACCTGACTACTGACCAAAATTACAACGGCAAGAAGTAGAGCGTAGCTAACGGAACACCACCGAGCAAAGTTAGGATGTACACAATTTGAAGACTGAAAAGAGCCAATTGAAGCTTGATACGGTTATTTCGAGCTTGTATATGCTTATTTGTTCACCTTGACAAGCGTATCAGGACGTACTGTACCACTTGCGTTCCCGTAAGAAGGCATTTGTGTACATGCCCTTATTGCTGGCCCTCTTTTTAACAGATCCAGAGTCTCATATTCAGTGAATTATTGAACAGAGTTTGGTATGCAGTCAATTCACTGTACGGCCTGTATCGAGCGAATATCGCGGTCGCGCGCGGCGGCGCGGCGCGCCACACTTGGGCCGACTGCTTCCTCCTGACCACCACCTCGACCTATCGCCAGGCGAACGGCGGCAACACCGTGATTCTTCATAGCCTCAAGTTGTTGTACCTGTGCCGCGGAACGTGTTGCTCTGCCCACCATAGTCCCCTAATAAACGCATTTTTCCTACGGAGTCACTTTGTAAGTGGTCTCGTGGGGTAGACAACATCAACCGAATACTCACGTCTTTCCGAGCAGCCTGGGGTTTGCAGATCACTAAAGGCGGGACTAGGTAACGACCTCGATAATGCCCTCACCACCAAAACCCTGGGAGCGCGCAGGGGCCAGCGCGGCAACGGCGACTTTGTCCGCACCAAACCCCGCACCTGCGCCGGCGAACACTACCTCAACGACTACACCCTCCACCACCGCACCAAGCGTCCCCACTCGTCCAGCTGCTTTTTCTGGCGCATCATCGACGTTAGCAAACCCGACCGCCTATGGTGCATCCCCTTACTCTTCCTACAGCGCCTACAACCGCCCCGGTTCCTCCTACTCGCCTTACGGGATGAATAGCATGTACGGAGGAGGTATGGGCTATGGCATGGGTGGTATGAGTGGGATGGGCGGAATGGGTGGGATGGGCTATGGCGGGTACTCTCCCTACGGCATGGGTGGTTACGGCGGCGGTGGCA
Organism: Fomitopsis serialis; assembly: GCF_022376445.1. NCBI lineage: Eukaryota > Fungi > Basidiomycota > Agaricomycetes > Polyporales > Fomitopsidaceae > Fomitopsis > Fomitopsis serialis. The sequence continues at coordinate 10,896 of NW_025955046.1, forward strand.
TGTACGGCGCACCCTTTCCCGGCGCAGATCCCAACAACCCCTCCCTCACACAGACGCTCGAGGGTGCGACGCAGCACACGTTTGCGCTCTTGCAGAGCATCGTGCAGACATTCGGCGGCGTCGCCCAGATGCTCGAGTCCACCTTCGTCGCGACGCACTCCAGCTTCTTCGCCATGGTCGGCGTCGTGGACCAGATCGGACAGCTGCGCACCGCGCTCGGGAGCGTGCTCGGCCTCTTCGGGCTCGTGCGCTGGCTTCGGGACAAGCTCACAGGGCGCACGCACGACCCGCTTCATAGCGAGTTCAAGGACTTTGTCGCCGGCCGCGCTGTGCAGCCTCAGGGGGCACCTGCGCCTCGCGCGAGCAAGAAGCCTCTCATCATCTTCCTGCTTGCCGTCCTCGGCGTACCGTACCTTATGCACCGGCTCGTGCGCTCACTTGTCGCACGCCAGCAGGCGCTCGCGGAGCAGCAGGGTGCGGGCCTGCCGCCGCTGGACCCGTCGCAGCTGACATTCGCGCGGGCGCTCTATCCCTTCGAAGCGGCCTCCCCTGCGGAGCTCGCGTTGCGCGAGAACGAGATCGTCGCGATCATGGGCAAGCTCGATCCTGTTACGGGCGCGGAAGTCGATCCGCGGTTGGAGGTGCGTTGTGCGCGATACGGTGCGCAGTATATGCTGACAATCCGTTGTAGGTGGAGGGCAGCGAGTGGTGGAAGGGTCGGACGCGCGAGGGGCGGGAAGGCTGGTTCCCGAAGAAGTTCGCCCAGGTGCTCGAGCGCCGGAAAGCTATCGACGCACCAGCAGCCGAGCCGAAACCGGTCGAATGAAGCGCGGGGAACAGTCCGTCGTGCGTTTGTTCTCGTTCTCTGGATATACTCATTTACTCGTCGATATCCTCACATTCTGCTATGTTGTACCTTTACTCACCGTTTGGTTCTAGTCGTTATTGGCGTATCTCTATGCATTGGCTTCCTCGTCTTATCGGGCACGCCGCAAGGGAGTCTTGCTCTCTGCATACTATTGGCTGCATATTTCCCCGCACACCTCTGTTGTAGAAGTACTGACGTCGCTCCTTGCTACTCATCTTCTGCATGAAACAATCTAGAGTCATGTCGGGATGTCTTGCCCGCAGAATGATCTGTGCAATAACAAGTGTGAGTTGTCACGCAACCTCCATGCTTACTACTGAACAATCGAGGCCTACAAGGGATAGGCTGTCAGTTGTCTTCGAGAAATCTGTGGCGTCGCGCAACCTCTCGACATCTCAATCTGCTTCTTAGGGTCGTTCACCACTACCAACGGGGCATGTGGCGTCGTGCTCCGACTCGGAGGTCTTTGATATCAAGCGTAGTGACACAACGATATCGGCCAAGGAATGTGCTGTAGGTGAAACGTTTGCGCAGGCGACATACTCTGTAAGTACAAGGAGGTTCCACGTCACTCAGGCTTAGAACTCAATGCATAGAGCGATCGAAGGAGAGTATGCATGCGCACAACACTATCTCTAGGTCAGTCTTGGCTCAGCTATCTTTTCATTCCCGTGAACAGAAAGTCATATTGACGCAGAAATCTACTTGACTATGCTACAAATTGCAAGAACGGATACGGGATGCATAATTGAAATAAGCATGGCAGGGAGTGTGTGGCATATAATCGATAATGAGAAGGAATGTGAGTGCATGATTAACGGTGTTGGGAAGGACTCAAGTATTCGAAGCTCAGTGCAGTTAGGTGTCCCGAGTCATCCGCTTGACGCGGTTCACGTCCGCCGGCATCCTGCCTTCGTCCATATACCTCCATGCTGTCATGGGTTGCACGCCGTAGATGACGTCGACCCATCTGCCGTTTGAGTCCTTGTAACGACGACCGTAAGGATGTTGCGGCTCCTCTGGCACCCGGGACCCGAAGTCGAACGTGCGCGCTGCATCCGAGATGTTACGCTCCTCTTGATAGTCTTCCGGCGAACCCCCCTCGGAGTACACAGGCTCAGTGGACTCCCTGCGGCCCCTCGGGTTGACGTCCTCTTCCTCGCTCTCTTGGCTTTGCGACGCCGGCGTTCCTGCCTGAGACTGGTCGACCTCTGTGGGAGTCAGGGCGGCCGGAGATACGGCGGGCGACGGGGCGTTGGCAGCCACTTGTTGCGAGTTCGAAGGACCCGCTACCGGCGGTTGGACGTCCGCCAGGTTCTGCGAGCCCGCGGGGCCGGCGGGCGGCTGGACATCGCCTCCAAGAGCTTGAGCGATAGACGGAGGTGAAGGCGGTCGGGCGTTCTCGGGGAGGGGCACAACGGGAGGGGCGACTGCGCCTTGGTTGATGAAGTCGGGCGGGGGGATGGCATCGGCGAGCAATGCTTGGAACACCCCGGGTTCGTCGTTCGCGTTTTGGTTCAAGTCTAGGCCAGCTTCTTGTATCTCTGGCGCAGCGGCGCCGAGCAGCTCGTCTAGCCAAGCATTGTCGACGCCACCCACGACGTCCTGGCCGATGCCGCCCATGAACAGACCGTTGTCGGCGCCCATGACCTGCTGGTTGCCCGCGTCGATGAAGGGCTGGTTGATCGCGGCAGCCATGTTCGGCAGGCCGTTTGCGCCCACGTAGTGCTGGTTCCCTAGGCCCATGGGCTGCTGGTTCCCTACGCCGAATTGATGGTAGCCTGCCCCTACGAACGGTGGGACTCCGGCGGCGCCCATCGCCTGCTGGTAACCTGCGCCCAATAGGTAGTCGTTCGGCGCGCCTCGGTACTGCTGGTTCCCCATACCCATGAACTGCTGGTTCGCCACGCCCCCGTAAGGTTGGAAGCCCGCACCCATTGCCTGATGGTTCATGACGCCCCGAAGGGTTGCACCATGGCAGCGCCGAATGGCAGCATCGGGGCCTGACCATACTCCCCGAAGAAAGGCTGTTGTGGGCCCATGCCGTAAGCTCCCTCAAACCCCTGCCCAAGGAATGGGTTGCCGTAGAAACCAATCCCCGGCATGTGGCCGTGGTACATCTGCGGGTTCAGTCCAGGGTTGACTGGACCAGCCTGTGGCCCAGGGAGGGGGTAGGGGTTGTCGCCCACCATGCCTCTCCTGCGGGCGATGGGCACCCGCCGCGGTTCGCGGTTGCGTGCGTCGACGTCGTCGATCTCGCCGCGGTCGTCGTCGCCCATATCGGTGTCACCGTCGGCGTCGGTTGCCGCATCGCTGGAATCGTCGTTCTCGTGTTTGACGCGAGCGTCCGCTCGACCGTCGGCCGATCCGGTCTCAGAACGGTCGTCGGGGGGAGCGAAGCTGACTTTCTTAGCAGGAGATACGGAGGGCTTGCGCCTAGCGCTCGGGAGGAGGGCGAGTCGACGGGCATAGTGCTCCGCATCTGGAGTGTTGGAGCTGCGTACGGCCCGGTTCTTCCTACTCCGCGAGGTCTGTTGTGTGTCACGCTTGATCTGCGCGGCGATGTGTAGTTGCCCCCGCAACTTTGCATTGGTGACAGCGCGCGTAGTGTACCGATGTCTTGGTAGAACGGTGGCGAGGACCTTCTCCTGTTTTTTGGGCACTTTAGGCATGGCTGGACTGAAGGCAAGGTCAGTACACGAGCATTCACCTAATGCGCCAGAAGACTCACGGGCTTAGGCGACTGCGACTTGCGAGTTTGCGACTTGAGGTGAGAGCTTGAAGTATCGAATACGAGGATGGATGAGTCCTTGCTCCTCCTCCGCATCTTCCTACCCCCTATATACCCGACGCTCCTTCTTCGCTTCATCGAGCTAGAGGCCAAAACCGGCTTGCATAGCCTCTGTGGACGTACGTACGCTTTGTTGCGCGGGGTGCGGTTGCCTGGGGAAGATACGCGTGTTGGCTTTGTCTTGCTTAACTTGGTTGATTCGCCGTTCAAGACTGCGCAATCTAGATGCACTTTGGCCATTTGCGTAGCGCGTGATGCATGGGTGTCCTCGCTTGTTGAACGTGGCTTGGAGATGGTCAACAAAGAGACTGGCTTCGAATCAAAGCAGATGCCCGATCGGCCTCGATCGAGCTTCTCAACCAAGCTAGAACTGGCCCTGGACTTCCATGCCTCGAGGCTACTGGCCACACAGATCACAGCGTCAGTTTCATTACACCGAAGGTCCACCGCCCCTGAGGGCCTGGTCGTCGGTTAACCTGCGGATCTAGAACGACACGGAGCTGTGTATCCAAGCGATCCTTGTTTGCCGCGAAGCTCGAAGCCCATTGTCCTCGAGTGGCGTTACTACGAGATCACGTCTCCTCGGTTTGCCACTTAGCACGGGTCAATCTAGCGTTCGACGTTCCAAATTGAGAATCGAACTTGGAGGCCAAAGCGGGCCACGGCGCCCCGTGGCGCTTTGGAATGTCCCTCGTGATGCCGCCGCAACCCTGCTCAGACCTTCCGATTATCAAAGCCGTCGACTTCCAGTTGTAGTCAAGATCGTTGCTATGTTCCATCATTCCAAGCATGGAACATTCGCGCAGGAACAATATATATCCTCGTAAAATAAGGTGAGATCCGCTTTTCGTCTCCTCAAGAACACCGTTCATAGACAGCAATACGTCTCGCCCTGCCTTCACAAAGCATCAAGGTTTGTGTCTCGCTGGCGTAGCTTCCGCTATCGGTGCTAACGCCATACTATCCCTCCTAGCAGCTCGTATCATCAAGGTCGCAAGAGCGTTCGCGGCTGCTTCAGTTCACCGAAGTCTACAGTCGCTCCTCAAATGTTCCGTTCGAGACCACTGCGCGGCCCCGGTAGTCCCCCCGCCCGGCGTGGCCGGGCGGTCGTCGCGAATCCTCGCCGCGTTCATCCGTATTATAATGCCGCACAGCCTGGACTTCAGACAGAAGGAGACTCGCCCCGTGGTGGAGCGCCACAGCCGACAGCACCCCCGCGTAACATCCACCCGCAACCCGGCGGAGATTCTCCTCCAGCGTCGCCGCTCAAGACCCCTCGTCCCAATTCAAGGCCAAGGCGAAGGACCGCCGCCGGGGCCGTGCACTTGCCGCCCAACGAGCCCTGGCCAGGGATCTGGAGGGGCAGTTCGAGCCCATCTCAGAGGAAGCCGCGGTCGAGATACTCGAGGCCTACACGGACCCCGCGCACGACGACGTGGTGTTCGGTCAGCCGCTAGATCAGTACGACCTCCACATGGCCAACGAGCTGGCGCGGATGGAGAGGCGCGAACCGTGGCTCAGAGCATTGCATGAGGCGGAGCACAAGGTGCAGCGCGCGAAGCATTCGTCTCGGGCGCAGCAGTGGAACAGCGCGACGTGGAGTACCGCGCACGCATGGCGCAGGAACTCGCACCCGAGACAGAGCTGGGGAAGGCCATAGCGGAGGAGCAGGAGAAGCGCCGCCACGAAGAGGAGCTCAAGATCGAGGCGAAACGGCGACGGCGGTTACTCAAGCAGCAAGCAAGGCTCAAGAAGCGACGCGCTGAAGAAGAAGCTCGCAAGAGGCGGAGCGGCTGGCCGAGGTAAGAGGCTCAACGAGCTCCACAAGCAGCGTATCGAAGAAGAGAAGCGCAAGCAAGAAGAAGAAGACGCAGACGCGAGGAGAGACACGCAAACGTGAGGAAGACGCGCGACGCGCCGAGGCTCAACGGAAGGGAAAGAGGAGTGGGAGCGGGGGAGGGAGCGCCGCCAAGCCAACACAGAACAGCGGCTCAGGGAAGAGGCAGAGCAGGCTCGTGGGTTCGTGGAGGCCCTCCAGCTCTACGACAAGAAGTGGGAGGTGCTGAAGTCGACAGAGGCCCCGACGGACATTCCGGGGGACATGATGCCTTGGCCGGTCTTCCACACGGTGACTTCTCCGGAGAGCATAACCTACGACGCCGTGAAGGAGTTCATCCTGCACCCGCTTCGTCCGAGCGCAGAAGGGATGCCTTCAAGGAGGAAGATTGCCACCGAACTGCTCCGGTGGCACTCTGACAAGTTCGGCCAGATTGTGGACAGGGTGAGGTCGGACCACCAGGATGCCGCGAAGCAGTGCGCGGGCCTGGTGGAGCGCTGGCTTACGGCTCTCCTGACGGAAGTCCAGACGTAGTGTGTGCACCGTTCAGAACCCTCACGTTGAGTTAGTGTCGAAAGGGCCCGTCTGCGACTATGCTTGTACTTAACTTGAAGCTATGTACCATCCAATCTATGCTCACTTCTTATTCTCTTACCGTATCTTGTCTGTTGCCCCCATTACTTCGGTTCGGGGTTTTTTACGCACAGGGACATTCTCTCAACACCCCGAGGGCTCGTCGACGCGAGTGTATGATAACTGAGGTCGGGGAGCAAGACTCGGAGCGTGTGGCACTGGCACGCCACAGGCGCGTCAGTCACGTGCTCGTGGCTTGACTGTGGCTGCACGCGTCGCGTACTAAGTTGCGACTCAGTCAGACGCGCTTTCGTGACTGCTTTACCTCTCCATCTCATTTTTCCACTTATACTCCAAAGGATGGTGCAGAAGAAGGCAAAGCGCACGAAGCGCTCTGTCTCAGACGCTATACTGGCGAATGCTGAAGCATCGCGAAAGCCAGATCTACTCAACTTCCTGCCTATAGACATCATGCATGAGGTGAGGCCAACTGAACGGTTCGCTACGATTCAGTGTTCATTTCCTATGGTATACTCTATGTACAGATCTTTCTCAGTCTGCAGCCAAGCGACTTACTCAATCTTTCGCGAACGTCGAAGACGATCCATTCGTTCCTGATGAAGAGGAGCTCTGCGTCCTACTGGAGAGAGTCTTTGAAGAAGGTTGACGGCCTCCCTCCGAGTCCAGAGAAACTAATAGAACCGGCGTGGGTGGCTCTAGTGTTTTCGCCCTTCTGCACAGTACGTAACTCGTCGATGCAAGACTATCTGTCTGACCTATGTCTGACCTTTTACTGCGACTCTAGGCGTGTGGAAAGGGCACACCGCTAGGAGCTTTCTGGGCACTCTACATGTGATTGTGCAGCTCCTGCAGACAACAACTGTGAGTCATGTCAACTGTAAGCTCGACTTGCTTATTGATCGGCTTTTCGTGAATTCGCAGCACAGTGAACGATTACGCTGGCCTTGTTAACCCCCGCTTGGGAGTTCTGGAGGATGTATTTACTGAGGCATGCTCCATTGACTTCGAAATAGTCTCTCATGTTCTCACCTCGTCGATTTGCAGGGCCGCGTCTCTAGGGACAGTGATCCGTGCTACCTCAAATCCGAAGTTCAAGAAGTCGTTAAAGCTATGATGTTTCTACGCTTCACTGGATCCGGAGAAGAGCTAGATGAATTTGTTGACAAACGGTTTGTGCATGTTATAAAAACAGAGCAAGTATGTAGCATGAACGGCTGCAGACTTCTTGGTGGAGACTGACCGCTGCCGTGCATAGTTTCAGGCTTCGTGCCACGATTGGCTGGCCCAGGAGGATTCTGTCCGCCGAGATAAACAGGATCGTCTCAGAAAGGAGCGCCTAGACGAGTGAGTGTGCCACATACGGTCGTTGTCTATGCACCCACTCAATCATGGGCATAGCATCTGTGCGAGACTGCGTCCGCTCGGCTGGGAGCCTGAGCTAAGTATGCTCGAACAAGATGGCAGTCGACTCTTATCTAACCATAGACTTGTCTGCATGACGAGTAAGCTGACCGAACACGGTGCGTAGTACTTCCAGCAACCGTGACACTGCTCATCTCCACACTGTGTAGGCTGGCGGAGAATCAAGAGCGAGTTGGTCGAGGTCATGCAGAGCGTACGAAACAAACGTCTCAGTGCCGAGTTTGAGCGCGCACTGAAGAAACGCTGGGTCACATTCAAGACCGCAGGGATGGAGATCCTCAATGATACCTCGACGAACATCCAGAGATGCGAGTATATGGCCTGAACACCGCAGACCTCGCGCGCACGCCCGCATTTCGGGAGATCTTGTGTGCGCCCGCGGATGCGCCTGTGGACGAGCAGAGCTTCATGGCTCTGCGAGCGGAGATGGAGACGATTGTGGACGTATGGCTGGCAAGCGCGTGCGACGACCTCCGTCAAGTGCTGCGGCACATCACGCAGGCTTCGAGGGACTCGGACGTGGATTCGTTGGAACTCGCATCGACGTGGTTTGAGTGCGAACGTTGCCAGGAGGAGCTTTTCTACCCGAACGTCTTCGCACACAAATGCTTGCGCTCAGTCAGCCCTGGGCCGTTGTCGATTCGCCCTGTTCATCCATGTGGAATATACGATTTCGCCGTTCGTGCGACCTTCCCGCAAGCTTTCGATGAGCCAGGCCGTAAACTCACCGTTCGCTCGCCACGAATCGCTCGTCGGGTCATACGCTTCTGCGACCAGAATCCGGATATAGCGACGGCGGCAGACATGGACGCACTAGACATCAGGCTCGTACAAGACGATACGACGATCATGACGTGGCGCGCCGCGGTGAGTTCGTCCAGCTGCTCTAGATCGGCAGCGGTACTGAAACTCGGAGCATCATCAGATAGTCGAATGGTGTTCCTCTAGACTCGGAGACGACACATCGTCATGGCGGGTAGCAACTCCGGAAGAGGTTGCCAGAGTGAAGGAGCGGGAGACGTGGTTGATACAGACAAAGACCCAATGGAGATGCACTAATGTGGGCAGCTGTATGATTTGAGTTGCCTAGATCGAATGACAATCCATATGTGCCGGTGCGCGGGTCTTTTCTTAAAGCTATCTCCTTTGACTGACGAGTCGGCCTGCAGGCATTATGGTGCTTGTATGACGGCCACCGTCGAAAACGGTACTGTTGCAATGCAGCTGAATCCTGATACCGATATTGCTAGCGGCGTCCGGAAGCTCAGGATGACAGGACGGAGGATTGAAGGAGCATGACTCGCTCGATGGTCATTATCTGGTATATCCATTACTGGTAGACCTTGACGATGTATAGCCAGAATCATGTGAAGAATGCAGAATCATCGATCGTACTCATCAGAACAGCTCCTCTTCCTCAGGCTTCCAGTTCTTGGCCTGGTCCCAATACCCGGCCAGCTTCTGTCCCAGAACTTCCTTAGCCCCAGCGTCCGTCGGACAGCTCTTTGGCTTGAAGTTGCTGAATGCCCGATCGCGCAACTGACCCTCCCATATCAACCAACATTGGTTGTCCTCCAGAGACACAGCGTTCTCCTCATCAGCGCCGGTCGAAGCAGCTCTGGCCTTGCCTTTGTCCGCCGCCGCCTCATCTTCGTCGCCCTCATGCAATTCCACATCCTCGTGACCACGTTCGCGGGCCTGCTCGGTCCACGCGATACGGCGTAGCATAAGCCGCTTGTACTGACGAATAAACTTCGCAGCGCCCTCGACGTACACGAGGCTGAAGGCGGGATTGAAGATGCACGCGCCGGTGAGGTTCATCTGCTCGGCGTTTTTGCGCACCTTGAAGCGGTGCGCTGGGTCGGAGAGGGTCTTCACCTTGAACACCGCGCCGTAGATGCCCTTCTTCTCTTCCTCGACCTTCTTCGTTTCGACCTTCTCCCGCCGCTGCTCGTCATTGAGTTTCCGTTCCGCGTTCATCTTCTCGTGCGTATGCTTGCGCATCGCGACCTCCCGCCGCACACGCGCCTCCACGCGCGTCGGGTCTTGGACGGCATCTGACGTAAGAACCTTCATGAGGTTGGCCAAGCGCACTGTGGTAGACATGGTTAGGTGACATGACTAGCAGTCAAAGAGACACTCGTACCCTTCGGCGGGTCCGGGGGAATGAGTCCCATCCGAATCCGGTCGCGCTTGTCCTGTAATTCCGCCTGTCGACGTTGTTTCCTCATCTTCTTCTGCTCCTGTGAACGCAAGAGGGCCAAGTCAGAACGAACCTAGCCAGTAATAGGCTCCACTGACTTTCTTCGTCAAGCGCAGGGGTTTCATCGCTACCGTATTCTTGTCCCCCGGAGCAGGTATTGGGATCGGATGCTGCACGTATATCGTAATCGGCGAGTTGTCTGACCGGATATTCATAGCACCGATGCCCTTAACCAGGTCGTCATAGGTCTTGTTCGGAAGCAGCGCAGCATCCCACCACTCAGCGGCAGGCGGGGGCTCGCGCCGAATGCTCTTCTCGAGCGTCTCGAACTCCGCGTCCAGACCGGCCTTCTTCGCGTTTTCGGCGATACGCTGCTTAAGCTCCTCAAGCTTCGCCTCCTGCCTGACTTGGTTCGCGATCTGGACGTACTTGCCCTTCGGATTGAACCTGAGGTTCCGCCCAACGCGTTCCTTGGGGGCGCCCTCGAAGCCGCTGTCTGCGGCTGCGGCTGCGCCAGATGCGTAGGGATTCGTGGATACTTCCTTTGGGACGACGGGGGGAGCGGGGGGTGGCGTAGGGGCGTTGCGTACGTTAGCCTTGATGGAAGCAAACTTGGGTTGCATGGGCTTGTAGCGATCCTTCTTCGACTGGGGCGCCGGTATTGAAGTATCGAGAAGGAGAGGGTGTGCTGCCATCTTGAGACCTGCACCCTGCTGAGTGGGCTCGACGACAGGCGTAGCCTTCTTGCCGCGCTGCGGGGCCGACTGCGCGTGTGTTAGCACAAGCTCAGTGGCGAGCTCTCTGGCCTGACGTACCATATACGGATTGTCCTTCACCGCCAATTTACTCTGCGCATCTGCGACACGCCTCTTCGCTTCAGCGACTCGTCGAGCAAGGTCGTCCGTCGGAGTCGACGTTGAGGATGCAGGCGGCGGGCTGGCAGCAGCAGGGCTAGGACTGGGTTTAGGGGCTGGTAAGGGTGTTGTGGCCGCTGCTCTGGGCGCATTCTTCTTCATCGCCGCTATCTTTGCCGCAATTTCGGCTTTCTTCTGCGCGATGAGAGCCTCCGCAGACATCTACGATTGAATGAGTACAGACGGAATTGAAGTACATAGCAAAGCCATAGAAGTCGAACTCAGGCATTGCGAGTGCTTAGGGCTGACTACATCATGCGACACTGCTGTTGACAATCGCGGTGGTGGCTTTTACCGAGGACGTAACACCGTTGTGTCTTTCGACGCCCTCAATTGTCCATTATCAGGGCTGGGTGTGCCTCAGGAAGCGACTACTCTAAGCCCCATTCGCATGGAACCCAGCAAGCTCCCAACGCCCGACTTCGACTTCCGCAGCTTTGATTGATAATAGACTGCACTCACCGCTGAACCAGATGAGGAACCATTGGCAGACGTCTGACCGGGCACAAACGGGTTATAGAATCAGACAAGAGGTAAGTAAGAGACGGATTCACCTTCAATACAAGAGAGGACGGCGACTTACCGCGGCACTACGAACGCGTTATCAGCAACAATGCCAGGAAGACATACTCAATGCTGACCTTTTCAGCTTCTTAGCAGCACCGGAGTCGTTGCCTCCTTCTAGTGGTCGCTTTCGGTCACTCATTGTGATGAAGACTTGGGCGAAGAACGAGCGCGATGATGGTGGCAGGTGGACAAGCTGCGGGCTAATACAGGGCAGTGGCGTTACTTACGTGTCTACTAATAAGTTAAGAATGGACTGTTAGAATGTTTCGAGCCCCGATGGGTTTTTGCTATTAGAATTATATCTCCGCTTACCTTCGCTTTCTACTCCTGAAGTGCCGCTTCCACGACTCTTTCATGTTCGCACTTCCATCTGCCCGCTCGCTGTTAGCAGCGTGTAGGTCCACGACCTCCATCTTCTCCCATGCGTCGACACCACTAGCGACCGCACCATCTCTAGTACGCTTCAGGGGACAGCTCGCGCCGAAAAGAGTCAAGTACCTGAAGCGTCACAAGGGCCTCTTTCCGATCCCCATTGGCGGGTCAATCAAGGGCACGACGCTCGCGTACGGAGACTATGGCATCCGCATCAAGGAGAATGGGATGCGCTTGACCGCGAAGCAGCTGACCTCGGCGGAGGAGTCGATTAAGAGGGCCATCAAGCCCATCAAGGGAGCGAAGGTGTATCTGAGGCTCTTCCCCGACATCCCGGTCTGCATCAAGGTGAGTCAACGCTAGCACGGCCTTGTGCTTCCAGAGAGTGACCTATGAACAGGGGAATGAAACCCGTATGGGTAAGGGAAAGGGTACCTTCGAGTACTGGGCGACTCGGTGCGTCTAACGCGTTCTAATGACCCTGCGAGCTGCATTGCTAATCTTTGATGTGCAGAGTCGCACCCGGCCGAGTCGTCTTTGAGCTAGGTGGTGCCCCCATGCGGCCGGAAATTGCGCGTTCCGGTGAGCAGCGCTCTCCCTCTCACCACTTCTCCCTCTGACGCGGTCTTGCCTAGCATTACGCCTGGGCGCGGTCAAGCTACCGACCATCATGGAATTCATCACGAAAAGCACGCCTCCGCGTCTGGGTAACCTCGTTCTGCCCAAAGAAGAACTTGAGAAGCTAGAGTGTATACCGTACCGTGCACCATAGTAATCCCTGCGATCGGCCTTCAGTCACTTTCCAGAATCATTTGGCTCTAGCTTTCGTCGATCATGCAATTGGACGAAGTACGGGATGCTATGTTGTGAATCAGTAAGCTGCGTGCGTTCGCATTTCTGACAGTGTTCTGGAAGGTCACTTGCGTGGAGCGAATATCCACTGTACTCAAACAGGCAGCCCCGTCACAGCCGGCGTGTCAAAGCTGCATTAGAGCCACTGTTACTGACAAGGGAAAACTAGCAGCACGGTCGTCAGAGCTTACAGTAATGTAAACTCTCACCTCATAAACATGCACGAGTCGGAGACTCCGTTGCCCGCCGCGCCGGAGGCGAGGGTATGATCGAGGCACAACGATCGCCCATTGTGCGCCTCCTATCTCGCTCAGGGTCATACTCATTTAATGCTGCGTACGGGGGCAGCGCACAGAACTAGCCTTCTTGCTCTCTCCCGCAGGTACGTCCCTTCAGTTGCCTCGCCGCTAGACCCAATGCTTATGAATCGCCCGCCGTGTACAAATATACCAGCCTGCTCTTACCCATTCTGCCAATCAGCTAAAGGCTACTATATCTTACGTACGCGGCACTTAAACCTCTCACTTCGACTGTACTAATACTGCTTTCACTGCAGTCTATTGTTTGCGGCTAAGCTCGATGTCGACCGCTGCGAGAACAACTGACGCGTCGCGCCTCACCGACGCTTACCCGGCGGCATACAAAGATTTCTACGGCTTACCCAGCCTCCCTCCCTGTGTCTACAAGTCGGGGCGGCCATACCACGAGGGCACAGGCGCCCTGTACCTCCGTGTCGGCCTCCGTGTCGGCAACGCAGACAAGCGCACCGTCCTCCTCACCGCCGCCCACATTGTTCGTCCTCCTCCCGTTTTCGCCAATACAGGTAGGCACAGTAGCTAGGCCACCGAGGAGATCATTGCGCTCGGAGACAAAGGCTACAGGGATGCGGTGACCAACATGCAGAGTTCCGTTCGCGACCTCTCCGAGATGATTAGTATATGGAATGATGATATTGCGGAACTGTGCGAGTGCACCAACGGTGGGGTGGAGGATGAGGAGATAGCCGAAAAGTGCCAGGAGGTGGAGGATCTGGTGAACAAGGTGAAGGCGAAGATCAAGGAGATAGACAGACTTCACAATGACATCACCAGGTCAGGACGACCCCGGAGCAGCGCACCATCGGTTTCGTCCTCCATGTCGAACCCATCGCTGTCAGCGACGGACCCCACCAGTTCATCCGCGACTGGGTGCTGATCGAACTCTACGAGGACAAGATTGTTTGGGACTCGTTCAATAGCAATCAGGTCTATGTTGGTGCGTCATCCCATCTATTTGGGCCACAGCATTGTCCTGCATTTTGAGCTGATAATTTGCAGGCAAATACCTCTCGCCGTATGACTATCGCGAGATCATGTTCCCCCGACCCGAGGACCATGCTGGCTACATGTACCTGCACAATGGTCTCCTCCAAGCCAATGGGGTGGTGAAGGACAAGGAGATGCACTCGCCCCAGTACCTTGACGCCAACGGCTGCAAGTGTCTCCGCGTAGTGAAGAACAGTTTGGCCACAGGCACCACCGTGGGCCACGTCAACGGGTTGGACTCGTTCACTTGTGTCTACACCAAAGACTCGAATGGCAGTGAACAGACAGCCATCGAGGTAGCTGTCTTGCCTTATGACAGGAAGAGGGGTGCGTTCTCTGCCCCTGGAGATTCTGGTGCCATCGTCGGCATGCTCACTGGCGGTGGCGGCAAGGCTGAAGACACCGACATCACGTACCTAACCCCGTACTGGTGGCTCGAGGAGGAGATTAAGAAGGTCTTCCCCGGCTTCTACCTTTATGACACTTTGCAGTAATGGCAAGCTCGCTGTGCAATGGGCTCCTCCATAAGCCTTTAATGAACATTCCCCCTTTTCTCTCGTCTCGTCTGTACAGTCCGTCTCATCTTGTTTCCATGCTCGCTCTTCCCCCCCCCTTCCGTCATGCCGTCTATCTATTATCAGCTCGTTGTCGATGCTGACGCAGTAGCTTGCGGCCTAGGTTCGCCTTGTTCTTTTTCTTTTCTCTCCTTCCCGGCTTGACAAACACTTTGTTCTCGAATATGGTAGACCTCTTGCATAAGCCTCGTCAACTCGTCGTGTATGTCGTGTACGGTCGGTTCGATGTTGATCAGCTCCTTGTGCGGTATCGCGTCCTGCTGCCTCCTGACCATTTCTCAGCGTGTCCCATGAAGCATGTGTCGTTGTGCTAACTTATTACTATTTACACTCCCACCCGTCGGCTCTCGCTCCTGTAATCCCCAGTGTTCCACTCGATCGTTTACGTGTTGTGTACTTTTACTTCGCAATGAACAGTGTTTATGTGTCTCTGCATGAAGTTCGTTAGCGTGATTTTACAATTATCAGTACTTCAAGTTGCCCTAGGAGCCTGAGCAACTTGTCAACGGGCCACGTCCCAGTCTATGCTCCTCGTCGGTGTTTACCTACATGTCTCATCGGCGTTGATTATGGTCACTTGTTATTCAGTATGAGCACATGTGCAAGATGCATTCAAGGCTGGTCGCGTCGCCGCGACTCAAATTATTATAGGAGAAAGCCGCTACAGGGCGCTCGGCGAGTTTGCACTCGTCCTCCTCCTCCTGATACCCACCATGTTTGCGAGCTCCGAGCTCCCAGGCGAACGCGAAGTAGAAGCGTGGCTTCAGTCGCTGCCCGGAGGGCTACCTTCTTCCCCCGCCCTGCTAAGGACAGCGAAAAACATCCACCAAAGGACGCAGATATTCTTACAGTCCTGGATACCACTTCTTGCAATTGACAAGGACGGTGACTATAATGACGAGAACATTGCACTACCGCCTACCGTACTCTGCGACGCTACGTCGGACACCTTACATAAAAGTTTGAAGCCCTTGAGGGAGGACATTGTTCAGCTCTACGAACACTGCCAGACGTCCCCGAACCTTGCTCGCTTCCTCCTCCTTGTTTGTACTGGTACGTACTTCATTGAAGGTCACGCCCCCTGAGAATTCCGGTTCTGATCTAGATTCGCAGGATCCAATGATAAAGTACAGATGGTGACCGAGTACGTTAGACCACAAAGACTGTCCGTCGCCAACTCACAATCGTAACATGCAGCGCTGCAGCGCTGAGCAGGCCCGCGACCTGAGTGCTGCATGGCGCCAAGAGTATCGAGGCCCCGCTCTAGAGAACTTTCTGCAAGCCATGCAGTGGTACGAAGCCAACTACGACAGCTCGATTCATCATGGTCGCACTATCGCCATTCTTCAGTCGAGTGGTTGTGGTAAATCACGTCTGGTTGACGAGCTTGCATCGAAGGTGCGGTGTACTCATCAATGAGGCCACATCGACAATTCTGCGATACTGACAACATGCCGATTAGCATCCGGTGCTCAATGTCTGCTTTCGTGCGGTTGGCCTCCTGGAGACACAATGGCATTGAAGTTCTTTGAAGATCACTCCGCCATCCCTATTGACCCGCCGCCAATACGATCAGGGCGAGCGATTTCTCGAGATCTATCACTTGTCTACTTAATCATTGTCCTCACAGGGAGAGGAGATTGCCGCCGCATTTCTTGGGGCGCTGATTGGAGAAATGGCCGATGACTTCAATATTTCACGACTCAAAGGCAAGCGATCTGGGCTAGGTATCGGCCCTCCCGGCAGCCGCAGAGCAGCCAATCGAGAGCGGTTCTTCCAGGCAGTCTATGACCGAGCAAATGCGATGCTCCGAGTCAACGAGACATTCCTCACCCAGGAGCGCGATTGGGTCAGTATGTTCATTCCGCCTTCACGCTGGCACAAAATGGGCTTCAATTACAAGGTGTCCAGCGATGTACCGAAGGACAGAAGCGTCGAGTGGCATCAGGCACTGTTCGAGAGGTTCTGTCGGCCAGCGTCCAATCATCTAAGCAACCAGCTAGCCTCCCTGGGAGAGCGCAAGTTCTTCCTCGCGTTGGACGAGTGCACCGCCCTTGGATCGGCTGGGAATTCCAGAGGGGCTCCGAGTCCTCTTCCTCGCAGCTCGCTGGTCGCATTTCAGCGAATTCTGAAGGCTGCCGAGATTTTGGAGTGGCCGGTCTGCTTCTGGTTCCTCCTTCTCGACACAAACCCCTCTGTGATTATGCCGCATCCATCTAGTGACGTCTCTTTCTCTCGCCGTGCATCGGATCTCAAGCCTCTTCCTCCTTTCGTCTACCTGGGCTTCAACCAGCTCATCGATCGCATGACAAGGGAGAAGGCCGCCGACTCGTTGGTTCTCGGCAACTTGAAGTATTCTGGCCGTCCGGTATGTGTTGATCGTGCTTCTATGTAGCTGGTGTTCAATATCGGCGGCTTTTCAGTTGTGGGCAACAATGCCGGCATACGTCGCGCTGGCCTGTGCGAAGCAAAAGCTCTTCGCGTCGCAGCAATTTGTCGCCAGCACGCCACTGCAAGTGCTGGCGGCTTTCGCTTCCCGAGCTTGCCTCGAGCTTAGCGGAAACGAGGCCGCGAATCGTATGGCCGCCCGCGCCGTCAGCCATCACATGCGCATACTCGTCTCAGTCGTCAAAGACACCCTGATCACAGCGGTCCCCGCTGAGCCTATACTTGCCATCGCATTCGCCGATGCCCTTAACCGGTCGGAGGATACCTACGGTGACGCCCTCGAGACTCTGATGCACCAGTTGGAACACCAGACCCTCGCACTGGGAGACACAGGAGAGCTCTGCAGCCGTCTCCTTCTGCTTCTTGCTCGTGACCGAGCCACTCTCCGAGTTCACAAGCGATTTGTCAGTGACGATATGTCGAGGATGCAGATCTTCGCCCTCGAGCTTCACGAGCTACTGGGAGAGCTACTCGGCGAAAACTTTGGGTTCGAGGAGCAAAAGGAGCTGGCGAAGCGGCTTCTTGCGTTCTGCAAGGGCAAGTGGGTCAACTTTTACCAGTTCGTCAAGTTCGAGAAGGACGTCACGGAGCTCGATGCAGAGGACCTCGAGCACGCCTGGTTCATCGGTGCTGCCATCCAATGCCGTCGCAATCAGGCCGTCATCGACGGCGGGATTGTCGCCTATGCTGGCTCCCTCTACGAGCCGTTCGAGCGCCGCAACCTGATCTTCATCCCGTACCAAATCAAAGGAAAGACAGCGAGAACTGAAAGCAAGGTCGGTCTTGGTCTGACCGCCCCGCCGATTATTCACCCAAAACACGACGGCTCCGGGATCGAACGCGTCAAACCTCAGACGATCGTCCTCCTCATGGATCTCAAGTCCAGTTCAGCGTTCGAAGAGACGGGGCGGATGACGCGGCGGGAGTTGCGTGCGGCCGAGCGAGCTACGCGATGGGCGGGGTACGCGGATCCCGCGATGGGCGAGGAGGAGCCTCAGAACTTCTTCCTTAACATCCGGGGGTGCTCGTCGACGGTGTATCCCGTGCTAGAGCCATTTGCCCACACGTTCCAGTCAATTCTCAGCCATGACCCCGACAGTCAACTTCCAGCACCGCTGAAGGCCATGGAAATCGCGACAGTGGAGGCGATGTTCCCGTTGACAAGGATGTAACACGCTGACAACACCGCTGCAAGGAAGGGCACGGAAGAAGTTCATTAGTCGCAAAGGAACTTCTGGAGCAACCTGGGGTCGGGAAGAAAGCTGAAAGAATCCCCGCGTACTAGTAACGTCCGAACGTAAGAACTTGTTCGGTCATAGAATACAACTCAGTCCTATGTATTGAGACGAATACATTATGATAGTAACAATCTGATAATAGCCGAAGATAACAAAAGTTGTATTGAGTTTAGACTTCGCTACAAACCTTCAATTCCTCTTCCTCTTCCTCCCAACTTCCTCCCCTTACCAACTTCGGGGGTTCGTTTCTGTCTCTCATCATCCCCTTCATCGAACATGGCACCTCGTCGGCATCGTTCGACCTCGAACGCGTACGCAGATGACACTCAACGGGCACCATCGCCCGCTACACAACTACAGGCCCAGCGTCAGCTAGGCCTCACTCCTGCGATCTACGAGAACAACCTCAAAGTTCTCCGACGTCGCGAGCCTTCCATTGTGTCGATATTTGACCAATTCAGTCATGTCTGCGTGTACCACTATCATGCGAACAAGTGGGAGAAACAAGGTTACGAGGGAAGCATGTTTCTCTTCGAAAAGTGTGTCGTGCTCTCGTCCGTAGTCCGGGCACGTCGTAATCGACTCACTTCAGACAGACCTACCCACCCTACGGGTTCTTCATTCTAAACCGCGTGGGCACGGACGATTACATTCGCCCCATATATCCTGAGGACGATGTGGGAATTGTCGGCGACTACCTCGCGTTCCGCTATTACCCCAAGTTCACCCAGGTGCGGCTTGCGATGAACTTGCCGTACCCCGTCCCACCGGAGCACCGCGCGACGCTAGATGCTGTGCTGCTCAACCAGCTGACCCCGGAGGAAGTGGCTGTCTCCCGCGAGGAGAGTGCGTCGACAACCAAAAAGGAGTGGAAGGGGACATCTGTGACGATCGGATTGTGGATGTTCGCTACTGACGCGAGGGAGCCTCTCAAAGATGTCATGATGCGGTGCGTCTGGTAAACCAACGAACTATAGCCCCACTGACGGTGTCGCAGACTGCACTCTTACATCAAGGCAGGGAAGGTCTACCCCGAAGAGTTCAGGTATGGTCCGGGCCGCCCGCCGCCTCCGAACCCCCACCTTCGCACAGCGAGTCGCGCGTCCGTGTCCAGTCAGAGCGCCGATGGGCAGGCCAACGGTGGTGTGGCATCTAGTAGCATTCCCAACGGACCTGGTTCGGAGCTCGACAAGTTGTTCGCCAAGCTCTTACCTAGTGCGTCGTCGACGCCGGCGCCTGAGGCACCAGTGCAGTCGACGTTGAAAAAAATGTCTGTGCAAGACCTATTCTCTGCATTGGGAGGCCCCCAACTGTCGCAACCTACACCTCCACCCGAGCCAGCCCCATCCGCCCCTACGCCCAACCGGGGCCTCGCATTGCTTGACTCCATCTTCGCCTCTGCGACACCCGGGCAGCCCTCCACGCAGTCGATGCCTGGATCCAGCCACACTCCCCAGGCGCTCCCGATGGCCCACCCGAGCTCTCTGCCACCCCATCCCGAGGACATCCAGATTGTCTCGCCGAAGCCGACGTCGAGTACACTCCCGCAGATCCTCAACCAGGACGTCATTTCATCCCTGCTCGGCCTCGACTCAAGCTCGCGCGCGTCGTCCGCGGCACCGAGCTCGGCGGGATCGCGACGCTCGCGCTCGAACCGGTACGAGGGCGACACGGAGTACAGCGAGGGAGAGATAGCGTCGGTGTCAGACTACTCCGCGACGAGCACGGCGCTCGACGTGGATGCGGACCCGGCCATCCTAGCTGCGGGCTCGTCGTCGGGCATGCCTCTGTTCGCTATCCAGCACTCTGAAACAACGACGACAACGACGACCTCCCTTAGCGTCCAGGGAGACGTCACGCCCCGACAGACGGTGCGAGGCATCGGCCCTTTCTCACCTCCACTGCAACCGCAGAGGTCTGCATCCCGCGCGAGTACCCAACACCTCGCACCTTCGTCAGTTGGGCCCGGCCGGCCGGTCACAGCTAACGGGCATACCAACGGGCTCACGCAGTCGGACTCATCGTCGACCGTCACTGCCGGCCCACAGCAACGCGAGCTCGTGCCATTCGAGGCCGACTCGGAGCTCTGGCCGTACCCCCGTGCTCCACTTGACGATCGCTCGCAGGAGGACATCGTCGAGCTTGACTTCACGGACACGCGCGCGCTGAGCGATCCCGCGATGTTCTCGAGCCGGCTGAAGGAGAAGCAGAGCCAGGGCGGAGGGAAGAAGAAAAAGACGCGGCAGGAACGCGCAGCGGAACGGGAGAAGAAGCGCGAGGAGATCGAGCGTGGGTGGGACGACCCTGTCAAGGGGGAAGTCACGGCGGGGTTGAGGCCACCATCGACGGCCCCAGGGCCGAGTGAGACGGCCAAGGGGAAGCGGAAGGAAAGGGTCAATGGCGCAGCGAAAGCCGCCCCGATCACGAATGGCCATGTATCGGACGAGGTCACCGCGGGTGGAGTGCGGGTTAAGGCTGCGCGGGACGCGGTCATCGCGGCTGCATCCACACGTCCAAAAGAACTGAGCAAAGAGCTCCCGAAGAACGAGTTCGTACGGGATCTGCTCACCCTTATTCATGTGAGTGCCGTCTGTTATCTTGTATGTTCGTAGCATCTGACCCTTCCTTCAGACAGACAAAGCTTTCGTAGACAGGCTCTATGAGGACTATCTCCGTCACGCGTAATGGCGTACGCACAGTGATATCAGTACGACCTATCACGCATTCATGAACCCACATCTAGACCGTCTTGCACGCACGCAAATCATTGCATCTCAAGCTCTCACTCCTCAGTACCTCGCTCGCCCATGTAGTCGCACCGTTTGTCGATTTTTGTATCATAGGATGTCTAGCTTGTCGGTTTCGTTGGTTGCGTACTGGCCCACACTCTGTTGTACCTTCTTAGCAGTTCATTGCCACCCACAGTCTAGTACATACGCACATCTGTGCACGTAACGGGCGGGAAGCGGTGTATTCCTGTGACGGCATATGATGATATGGAGTCACACCACTCTGAAGCTGTCGCCCTTGGGCCCTATGATCTCCGTCACTTCTGCTTGCGCTATGTACAGCTATCCAGGGCTGTTGAGACGGACTTGCTGCCAAGGCACGCAAACCGGCAGATGCAGATATCGTCGTACACATAGAGAAGGATTGTTATGCTCATAATAATCTGCGTAAGTAGATGTAAGTCTAGCTCACAGATACAATATAGTGCCTACTTACGTACGTTTGGCGAAAATAAGCGTTACATAATTATTTACCTTTCTCACTCACCACTTGCTGGCGCTCCTGGCACACTCCGCACGGTCATGTCGCTGGCTGCATTGAACCCTTGGTCCCAGAACGCGACCCGGGAAGCCAGGCGACTCGTCCTCTCCGTCCTGCGCTCCCAGAAGGAACCCTTAGGTGCCCATGACCTCTACAAGCTTGTCGTAGAGCACGAAGCCGAGAAATCGGGCGTTTCGCCTTCGAAAGAGGACCGACAAACCCTTCCGACTTCTGGCAACCCACCCGAGCCTCCACATCCGAACCATACCATCAGATCTATGAAGTGCGTTTCTCATGGACTCGGAACGTGTTGAAGTAATGAGTAATGTGGGTGCGTAGGTACCTGAGGAGTCAAGTTCTCCCCGACCTCATGCGCACGAAGGATGTCCGGCGCGTCTACATGCAGAAAGAGCTCACACCCGCGGAAATCGAGCAGCGCAAGCGGACAGCAAAGGGTCCACGAAAACAGAGCATCGTCGCGTCGACCACGCAAGGTGTCTGGCGATTCGAATTTCGCAACAGGCCTGTGCTGCAGAAGCCGAAGGAGCAGGAGATTTTTGGCGCGGACGTGGGTGTAGGTGCGGACTGGTCGCATCTGAATAAGAGGAGGCAGAGGTCGAGGGTGTTGTCGGTGGTGAGGGATGCGAGGTGGCTAAGAAAGCTGGATAAGGCCCGTGAAGAGGCTCTGCAGCAGTCTGGGGAGAACGTGGCTGGTGCTGCACCATAGTGCTGCGTGTTCTGTATGTGTCTCGTCGTCATTTCTTCCCAATTAACGTCCATCGGCGTGTGGTACATTGCGGGGACCATATTGCTCGTTGTTCTGTGTCCTTCTGCTCCCTCTTGCCAGCATCCCTTGGCAATCGCCTTGATACACTGTTGTCCTGCCAATTGCAAGTGCGCCTTGAAGCTGAGTACCCTCGCAATACCTCATGGCCACTGTCCGCTGTGCACTACCCTTGCTTGATGGTCGTGCAATGTGACATGCTCTCTTGGGGCCCAAGGTAGGCCACTTCGCAGTGTGCTTCCTCGTAACCACTTATAATAAAGTTACCACGGAGCAAACATCGTGTATGATTGCCTGACGAGTCCGTGTTGGGCAGGCCTGCTGCAAATCTCGGCAACGACAGATGAGTGAGGAACCGCAATACCACCGAGTATCGCTGAAGCTTAGTGCTCGAGAGCAGTTCTTGTCGGAACTTCCGTCACGCCGACCCCGCCCTTCAAGCTTCAAGATTCAACACTGGGGACATGCCGGTCATCTACGGTCATCTACCTTGCTCTGCCGCCTCTGATCTCTTCACCAAACAGTTGTACTGGTCCGCATCTTGTTGTATTTCCAGTGCTATCACTGACTCGATGAATGACTGTCAAAACAGTCACAGCAGACGTTCAGTCGAATACATGACGCATGAAGGAAGCGGCTCAATTCCGCGACTGCGCCTACAAATCAGAATACGTCTACGGACCCTCTCCGGAACGATATCACTGCCGCAACCTTGCCCTCGAAACTGAGCAGGTCCCCATACTTTACAGCCACCAGATCACCGTAGCCACTCTCGTACGTCTGGAGGCCGAACAACTTCTCCACGTTGAATGAAGCAAGCGCAAGGCGGAGGCTTTGTCCACGACATCGGGAGCCTCTAGATATGCCTGCGAAGCGTCGAATACGTGAACATAAGTTTCAGTCATGTGTGACGGGCAGCTCACCCATGCAGCGTCGAAGCGCAGGTTTCTAACAGCCCATGTATACATGGCGTCCTCGTTGGACACGCCCTGAGGACCGAGTGCTACTGTGACGTTGTGCCTCAGCAGGGTCGCGATTGTGCTATCCGCAGAGGCTGGGGGTCCTGGGAGGCTACGAGGTGCTGTTTTAGGCGACAGATCAAATAGTGAATGCATACTGACTAGCGTCTGAAGTCCCATTGTAAGGGCTATGGATCAAGCGCGCCGAGTGAGCACTGAGGATCGTCACTGAATGGACCAGACTCACGTATGGCCTAGGTGGCTTTAGGATGACGCCGACGGAGGCTTCACCGAGCTCCTTGGCAAGCAGATGGGACTCGGCACCCCCGGAAATGATCACCTTCAAGGGGACTCCTGTCTCGACTTCCACTTCTTCCTTCAACTGGATTACCGTAGCGATGATATCTGCACTGTTAGCTTCCACTACCAGGGGAAGCGTGCCCTGTCTTGTAGTTGAGCCAGGACATCCGTTTCCGAAACGGTGGAAGTACTCGCGTTGGTCACGAGTCGGAAGTACTTCGCCGCCTCACCCGTCGGGTGCGACAACAAGTGTCTGAGCGTCGCAACCTGCGTGCTCACGCTTGGAATGCCTTCAGTAGCCAGTTGACATGCACGGCAGTGACATCTTGCACGATAGCGCCCTTCTGCAGCTTGTGCGGGGACCCGAGGGAGAAGGCAGCGCTCAGACCACCCAAGAAGGACGAGTGGATAGGTGCGCTGATCGCCACAGTAACGCCGTGACGGTAAGCCAGTCTGTGGTTGTCGGACGCATCAATATAGCACCCTGGCGAGGCATTTGCACTCACAAAGCATCGCGCGAGGCGAATTGAAGCCCGTCGACAGTCCTAGGCATGTATCCTATTCCACCAGCGATGGTAGGAACATCCACATTGAGGGGGTCGTACACCTCCCCATCTGTTGTGGACACCTCCATGGCAATCTCCTGCAGCCCGATGCTGGAGCCCACAGATATGAGCCCCGGCTGTAGCGTACCACCTTGCAGGTCTACGTGCACGTTCCACCATTGGGAGCATATGAAGAGCAGTCATGCAATGAACCAGAACAGATGATCTTTCCCGCGTGCACGACGACGGTACCCGTTGTGCCCTCTGTGGTAGCAAGCAAGTCGACCAATCCTGAGGTCCCTGTGCCTCTGATCCAGGCACTCGTCACATTGCTGAAAATTACGACGCCCTTAGTTGACGCTGCAGGCTCAAGCGGGGGCAAGCCGTCGTATTCGAGTGTTCTCTCGGCCTCTTCATCCCAGTTCGGGGTGTGTGGAATTTGCTGAGAAGATGCAGGCTTGACTGCGGGGTAAGACGGGTTGATCTGAGGGATGCCGTCAATGATGACTTGAGCAGGAGCAGTGCCGAGCGAGAGCGGGTGGCTATCCCATATGACGACGTCTAAGGGTACTCATGAATGTGTGATACGGACCAGGGCTTCATCAGTACATACCTGCATCGTATCCTATGCAAAGCTCGCATCAGCGGTTGTTCGGCAACGTAAGAGCGATGCAACCACTGACCCTCCTTCAGGAAACCAATGCGGTGGTCCAACCCGAGCGTCCTGGCGGGCGTTGAGGTGACAGACGCCAGAGCGATGTTCTCCGGGAGGCCATAGTAATGTGCGTACCCAGCTTCGTTCACTAGGAACCTCGACTGAATAGCTGGGTGGTCCGACTATGGCAGATCGATCCGGATGAGTAACTACTACAGACAACGAGACAACTCTAGGGCGTACCTTCATGATGACGGGTATGCCATTGTCTGCCAGAATCCGTGGCGCGAATTCCGAGTGCCTGTAAGCCTCGCGCTTGTACCTCGAGAACGCGGAAAACATGGCTATGGCAGGTGTACGACCTACTCAAGGTCAGTCGTTCACGCCACGCACGACTGCCATCATGATCATACCATAGGCACTCTTCAGTAGCTCCGGCACAAGATACGCTTCGTGAGCATGGTGGAATGCCGCGACTTCGAACTTGAACTCGTTCGACAACTACGGTGCTGCGTCAGTATGATCTGCAGTGACCCGCTGGTCCCGATTCTGCTTGCCCTGACGAAGTCATCGAAGTCGACCGCCTCGTAGCAATGCGTGTTGACCTGATACTAGTATGAGCACGACATATGACACCTTGAGCATCTGGAACCCTCACCTTGACGCGGCCTCGCAGCACGTCAACAAGCGCTTCCCATTGCAGGTCTTCAGGGAAGGCCTGCCCCGCGACTGTTTTCCAATCGCCGGCTGTAGCTTTCGCACAGTAGCTATCTTGGGCAACTTTGATCTGGCGAGCGTGGTTGTACCTAAGGAATCCATCAGTCTAACTGGCCCAATAATGTGACACGTCACGTACGCTGAACGGAACGCCCAAGCGGTGTCCATGCGAGTCCCTGCGTAGACACGAGCTGATGGGAGAACACGTTGGTATGCACCGTAGCCAGCCATGTACGTATGTGTCACCACATACATGGGTTCTCGCCGCAAGCATGTCTGCGACATGTTAGTTCTGGCTTTTCGTGAAATCGAATATCGTGAGGCGCACTTCATGTATCGCCAACGCGGTGAAACCGATGGATCCACGTTAGTTCCGTTCAGACTGTACGGTGGCTCGAGTAACATGGATGTCGGGGAGCGCTCCTTAGTCGGCCTCAACTTCATGACGAATGCCTGTCCACCTGCCCACAGCGTTTTAGACAGCTTGTCAGGATACATAGAGCGCACACACCGATCGCGTTGGCGGAGCCGGGAAGAATCAATGAAGTCGTGACGCCTCCCGCCATCGAGTGTCTGAAGCCTTGAGACGCGCACACGGTTCAGCGAACACGGCGCCTTGCCCCAGATTATAATGAGAACCTTCGTCATGTGTGTTCAAGGCATCAATGGACCGTAGCCATGGCTGCGCGATTCCTTTGAGGGAGTTTCCGTCGCTCGCGCCCTCGAGAGCAGGTAGCGCTTCCACCGCCAAGTGCGAGTGGACGTCGATAATCCTGCGAGAATTTGTCAATGTCGCGGTCTGCAAAAGGAACATCTCACTCACCCAGGGGTTACCCATGCGCTGCACGAGAAAGTATAGGTTACAATACGCGATGATTTCTGTCATGCAACATACCTGTTCGCGTCTATGACCGTCACTCTCTCGTCCAGCGTATCCAAGCTTACGTCTCCCACTGCACGAATCAACCCGTTGTCGATGTACAAATCACCGTGCAGCACTTCAAGACCATCCTGGAGTCCTGTCCACAGCGTCGCATTGTGGATCAGCAGTGGGCGCGTCCCAGCCTGGAACCGATCCGACTGGGTCCGTTCGTGAAAGTCCTGCGGCGGACCAGGCTTGAAATCAAGAGCAGCACATTTCTGCAGTATGCCGTCCGCGTTCAAGGGCACCTGGACGCGTTCCGACGCGATAAACGACGCGTGAGACTGAAAGATGACACCAGAGCACTGAGACTGAGCAGACCGGCGGCGACAAAGCGCAGACTCCTCGTCTTCGACGGCCACTGCTTATCCATCTTCTGTGGAAGGTAGCTCGCCGACGAGCGAGCCGCTCGAACGTACGAGATGGTGAGCGTCAGGAAAGAAGGTGTATTGTCGCCGTTTCACGGTCCGGCGCAATCATTATGGTCGATGTGGTAGTTCCGAGAACTTCGGAATTCGCTTGGGAGACCGACTGCACGACGAGAACCTGCTGGACCATCAAAGTGACTTGCAACACAGCGACTAGCCTCGAGCCTAACTTATTTGACTACTCAGTGTGCGCTCACCGCAAGCCGGCCGGCAACAGCAGGCCTAGCCCAAGCCTCTTTTCCCAACTTGAATGTACACATCTAATGGTCCACTTTACGGCGAAACATAAGTACGCTACGGTAGGACTTGATGCCCTCATCCCCCATAATGATCCTTAACCACAGCTTCGGGGTCATGACCGACGGGTGAGCCGCCAGCCATGCACAGTAGCTCGTACCTCCTCTTCTCCGGGGTCTTCGGGGAACATAGGCTGCGTGGATATGTCAAGCGGCGTCGAGGTCAGCAGCGGGAGATACTTACAGGAAACCTTTGAGTAAGAATCTCTTCATAATCCCATCCGCGCTCCTTGGCTTTGCTGAAAAACTCCATATCGCGATGCGCTAGGTGTGGTCTGTGATGCGTGTAGAAGACTAAGAGGCCTGGTTCCGCCCCCTCGTTTGATTTGTTGGAAGACAGTGTTTCCTCGCACGTCTTCAACAGCGCATCGTGCTGAGAAAGCCACTGTCAGCAAGAATGTCGTGGATATCAATGGCCACGTACCTGAGAATGATTGAAGATGAGATCGGACATGATGATGAGATCGTACTTTGTTCTATCTACGTCTAGAGATTCCAGCAACGGCCCAACTGGGCGGCCCCAGATGTAGCCCTTGTTTCATTGTGAGGACACATATGACATGGCGGCACACTTTCCGAACCTTGACTTTAACGCGCAATGATTCTTGAGAAGATGACGGGACGTTCTTGCTCACGTTGAAGTTTAGGTTTTCAAGGAGGCTTGCGTCCGGATAGTCCGTCAACACGACCTACAAAAGTACAGCCCTCCACTAATCAGTTTTCATCTTACAGGATAGCTACGTAGCGACTAACCGTACGAGCGCCGTTTTTTGCAGCGACAATTCCAGGCAGCCCACCACCGGCGCCGAGCTCTAGCACAGCGCGGTCCCGGTAAAGTTCGGGATGGGCGTTCAGGTACGATGCAAAGGCACGGGATGCATTCCATCTGCAGATAATCGAATGAGTGCCCGAGTAACTGTACGTCGCCAAAGAGTACGCACAAGTAGTGTCCCCACAGCGGATGTGAGCCAACCAGACGAATCGATACTTCTGACCAGTCGTTGTTGACACCGTCCTGTGCCTCCCTCACGTATGTAACTGTCGTAGGTTCAGGGGATGGTGGTCTTGGTGGCTCCTATCTTCCGTTATACAGGCCCCCATAAGTTATTCCAGCTCGCGGCAGAAGATGATTATGTCTCGCTCACAGTGAATACCGAGTCGAGGCCCAGTCCGATCTCCTCAGTGTCCGACATACCTCCCGGTCGAAATTGACAATGTTGGAGAGTTGGCTTTACTATCGTTATGTTTGCGAGGTTTGCGATGATGTCTTCGAAGTTACAAGCAAGTTAGACTCGTGCAAGTAAGTGGTTAATCTGGAAGCGCGGAAGCGCCTAAAGGAAATGAAGATCGCTCAAGCGCCTGGGTAATACATGGGTAAGCGCCTGTGCTACCTGTGAGTCGAACCAGCCTATCCTATGATTCGAGTCCCAGCGACGCGGCCAGCAATGCATTTCACAGATATCATGCTCATACTGAATACCATATGGCCATATTCAACGCTGCTGAGATCAAGTAGATAGACCGACGAGTCGGGACGTGGCCTCCTGGGACACTGCTAGCGCCCATTCGAACTGTGTTCTTCCATCGCGGACGTGAGTACCATGTGCTGCATCTATAATCAAGGTGCTTTCTTTCCTAAGAGATACATCTGGCGATTTTCATATCTGCTAGGACCTCAGACACGTGGCAGAAGGGACGACGGGTAGAAATAAGTGACCATCTTCCACGCAGACTCCCACACTGAGAGTCTATCCAGAGAAACGACCCTTTGACGACGCATAGGTAAGCTGCACGAACATCAACATACAATCTGCTTCTTACCCTGAGGTAAGCACCCTTGACTTGAAGCGCGGGCACGATCAGCAGGAACAGCCCGGCAACAATCGCTGCCTCGACGCCGAATGTCTGCAATGCGCCGTACTTCGTTGCCCAAGGGACTTGAAAGTAGGCGACGCTGAAGCCGCCCAGCGTCCGGCAGAGGTTTACAAGAGCAGATATCTCACCCTTCAAGCACAACGTCGTCGTCAGTCGTAGCTGCGCAAGATGCGGTGCACCGTGACGCTCACCTGCCTGTCTGGGAAGCAGTCGTTACAATACGCATCTGCCAACTGGTAAGCATAACAAGCATGAACATGATATGTCTCGATTCTTACAGACTGCAACAGTGTTGAAGACCACTACACACTGCGCTATGCCCCAGCCGAGGACTAGCCCAGCGATGTTGAGCCGTTCCATGCATGCTCCGAGGACGACAAAGCCAGCAATATACAGCGCAACCGCGATGTAACAAGCCCTTCGTATAATTCTCTATGAGCACGGAGGTCAATGAGAGTCGTTTCGGCGGAACGCACCAGAGCCGCATCTCAGCCTCGAAGACACCCTTGTTTCGGCGGATGCAGACTTCCATGATCCAGTCGTTCAGATAGTGCCCGATCTGCTCGCCCAAGATCACGGCCACCTGTGTGGTTGAATTGCTTAGCGGATGCAGTCGTGACTATGAACGGACGCATTCACGATGGGTGTGCCGTAAGCACCAGCGATAGCATATTCACTGAAGCCGTAACCCTTCGGAGGCGCTTCGGCAAGGATGACTGCGTTCGTCGTCTATCAACGCAGTGAGCAATGTGCCTTCCGTAGTCATGGCTATACCTACGTTTATACCTGTAGTGAAGCCAAAGATTATCCCCTGGAGGATAGGAATGTGCATGAGAAGAATGATGCACAAGTCACAAGAAGATCACCCACCTCAAAGACAGGATGCTAAAAATATGCGGCCGCCAGACGAGATCTACACATGCCCATACCACGGTCCGCCAACGGGCACGATACTTAGCCATGCGCCATCCTGTATCCCCACTAGTGTCTGGACTCGGTACAGCAACGAAGACTCGGTCTTGGAATCGGCTTCGGGTCTGGGAGAGAGCGGTCATACATACTATGAGACCGAGCGGCAATCAATGAGCGGACACAAGAACAGAGAGTAGTTGACACTAACGACTCTTCGAGGAAGAACGTGATCATGAAGACCACGAAGCCACCATACATCGAACCAATGCCGTATGTCCATCGCCAGCTGAGTAGCCGGTGTTGAATTGATGTGAGCGCGTAGAGCAGCAACGAACACGTACTTTGCACGTGCAGCGAGAAATCCGAACGCGAATGGCGACAGGAAGGGAGATATGATGAACCCCATGGTCCATACGTTCAACTGTATCATGTCTTGTCAGGCATAGGTTTTAGGTATAGACCATTGACTGACCTTTCTCGCCTGCAAATGGAACGGGAAGAGGTCTGTAACAACGTAAAGACCCTGAGAGACGTCAGCACGACATTCAAAAGCCGGAAAATAAAGCTACCTACTGTGACTTGTGGGCATGTCCTATGAAGGCAGTCAGCGCCCGGAAGTTGATACAATTACACAACACGTTACTTACCCAAAGAAGCAGTGAGGCATCGCATCGCTATAGACCCGCATCAACATTCAAGTCCTGAACACATCTCGCCGCACAAGACGAACCTGTGAACGTATTGAGGTTTGGAGCGAAAGTGCAGCCGATCAAGAACCCTAACGCCAATACCTATTGTTGGGGGGCGAGAGTATTCTCAGGAATAATTACATTGAGCTTGAGACACAAGGCACTCGCCTGCGACCAGAACAGAACAGGCAGTCTCCCGTATCGTCGCATCAGCATGACAGCGACGATGCTTCCCCACCCTGTCAATTAGTGACGCATGTCAGAGACGCGATATATCGGCGACTGCAGACGATACTTACCGAGCAGGAAGATACTCCAACTGTATTCGGAAGTGGTCAGTTACCAGCATCGTGGTATTCACACCTTCGAACGCAAGCACGTACTTCGATGTCAAGTTATTGATGACACCCGTGGTGGTATTGTAAGTCTGAGCCAGCTGAAAGATGGATGCAATGCCTAAGACACGCGGCTTATGAGGCGCGCAAAACGCGACCATGAATCTGCATCCGTACCGATACCGGAGTCAAAGTCCGGGACGATAGCTGCCAGTGTTATGATGAACAGCTGGAAGTTCTTCCGGCGATCCGACCACTGTAAAGCTCGCCCTGTTACGGAAGTCACCCAAGAGTACGAGACCACTCACGTTCTGCGGATCCTCTGGATCATCGGTTGGTTGCGGCCATAGCACCTTAGTACCATCGGACGACAACTTCAATCGCTTTGCAAACTCTTCTCCGAACTCGATTCTCGCTTCCCTTCACACTAGTCAACATTCCTACGTGGAGCACTCGGACGCACGAGAACATACTTGGGGTCGATCACAAGCCTTCCGGCATTACGTTCATGGTATGTATACAGATCGATCTTGTCCACTGAAGAGGAAGTCTCCTGTTCGCGGACTAAGACTATATTGTCGTCTCCGGAACTCTTCTCCAGGTTCTTTACGCTGCTCGCTGCGGAAGGTCGATCACTAGGTAGGAGGGTTGACATTGTTACACGACTAAGCCGTGGTCCAGTGCGCCAGGGTTCTGCGATGTTGAGATCACAGCGAAGGCAAGGATCCGTAGTTGAGAGGAATCGCACGACGGAGGGTCTCGCCCCTTTTCCCTGTGAAGTCTTATACATGGGAGGCGGCGTGAGCCCAAGACCAAGAGCCCATGCATTTCACCCAAGGTCTTCTAGGGGAACGTTCGTTGGTCACAGGTTTCCATGACGGTGAGAGCAGCATAAGGGCAGAAGCCACGTATAGGCACGACTTCGCAGTGTCTCCACTGATTCCCACTTAAGTGGAACAGCTGAGATGCCCACTGTTGAGATCGCGTGTTCAGCGGCAAGCGCACAATGTGGACCATTGCAAACGTACCCACTTGGCACTGAAGAAGCGCATAAGGCCGCGGGTCGTGGATGCTTCGGATCACTAGTAAGCGCACCCACTTATTGATGTCTGAAGAGTGCTTGTAGACAAACTTCATATCTGCGACACGAGTACCAGCGTAAGCCACCGTTGTGCACAATCGCGGGACCTAAGCGAGAGCATCGACGGGAGTAGACGTCGCAAAAGCAGATTAGTGTGTGATCAAATGATGCGGAGGAGGATGAACTCTTTGCCGTTTCAATGCGTGAACACATGGATGGGAGGCAGCAATACCACGAGACTCTTCGACGTTCGATGGGCTGGGATCTATATAGTAATAGTATACGATCATTGTCAGTCGTTTTTGCTTCGGCTCTGTGCCCTCTAGGAGAGGTCTGACAGAAGAAACGAACGAACATTGCATATCATTGGCCCGCATCGTGACCTTTGACCCTGCCCATCGAGGCGAGTCGCCGCTGCATGTCTAATGTCTTCGTAGCAACCTGACGGCGTGGAGCTGTAGGTCCGCTTCAACAAAGCTCAAAGACACTCAATTGCCGTGATCGCTATATTCGAAGTCAAGAACAAATATGTCCATAGGCTCCAGTACGTACCGAATATTCCTGCCGGACAGCATATATATCATCGAGCAGGCCGCTGATACAGAGTTCCAAACGTTTAAGCTCAAGGTTCATTAATGCATTGAACGTACAGTTCAATCGTGTCCTGCATGATCACGTGCATACTAAGTACCGGTTGGGTACCGGTACGCGACATTGCGAGCTTACTGGATTTAGCAATTCTGTCTTTTCTTCTCCTCCCTCACAGCGTAAATGCGTGGCTTGACATTCATCGGCATCAGACAAGCTCAGACGACGGCAATTCAACTGATTCTGTCAAGGTCCTGCACCATGCCACTGACGACAATCGCGAGTCCAGAATCGAATCACCACGCTACACTTTACACAGCACACAAGGATGTCGATGATTCATGAACTCGCATTCGACACATGTATCTCCGAGTCGTAGGCGCCAAAGGTCTCTCTCACAGGGAATGCGCGAAGTCTTCTCAAATTGGCTCATCTTCCGAACCTGTCGCGAGCATCCTGGTGAAGAGCACTGCGACCAGCAGCAGAACACAAATGCCGCGTTCGATATGGGCGTTGCAGTTGCTCGTCGATCGGTATGTGGTCGCAACCGCTACAGTACATCAACATCACGAGCTCATATATGATAGCTTATACAGCCCGGAACCGCTCTTTACTTCGAGCTATCAGAGCGATCGCACGGGCCTCGCAATCAGGCGCATGAAGTCTCGTTCCTACAGAGCTCCATGAAAGACGTTCTTCAGGATTCGTCTTCGTCAGCATCAGTGCCATCTCCATCCACTGCCCCCATTGCGCTCATCTCACCAGGTCCCATCCCTTCGTCGAACCGGCCAGGAGTAATAAGACGAGCATGGCTAGGGCTGAAGTCAGCGCTATGGTCAGCATATTCTCTGGCGACAGGGATCCATCTGCCAGCGAGTGGATGTCGGCGCCCGACGTGGAGACGAAGGGGAGGTGGGCTGTACGGAGCCGATTGACGACAGTCGAGGCCCAGGTACTTTGGTAACGTAAATTATAGCGAGATGTCGTGCTCACCGCCACATTCCCAATCCTTGCCCCAATTCCTGCATCTCAATGCTTCTGAAGGCCGTGCACCTTCGACGTCAAAGGCGAACTTCATGATTCGTGCGATAAATCAACAGACTTCCTCTCACGTTTTTGTCATGTCCGATGTCAGGCTTTATGATTGTTGACACGAAATCTGCAGCTGTGTGATCAAGGTGCCGTTCGCGGGATGGTAATCACCTCAGACTTACGCTGGGAAGCGTTTGCAAGCACCGTCCTGGCCAAATTCGACAAATTACCTACTGGACTGGAGATGTAAATTTTGGGACTGGATGGACGGCAGCGGATGCGTAAGTGGCTTGCTCGTTCTCCGTACACGAACTAAGTAGATGTAACACAGGTCTGTCTGTGTGATCGAACAGACTTTTAATCTACCATGATAGTGTGTGCAAGTGTAGAACGGAGGCTGGGGTATGGCATTCCGACAGATATTGGTGGTCTTGAGGCGGCGATGTCGTGCGTCGTGGGTCCAGTATTATTCTGTGCACGGGCTGATATATTCCGGCAGCGGACTGCTTATGCAAACTCTGACATGTTAGTCTCGCGTCGATAATATTGGCAATTGGTTCAGTACAATCCCGGTCAATTCAAGTACCACTGGTCGCTGTCGTAGCACCGATCGTGTGATTAGACTATTTTGAACCAGCCTCGGATCATCATCTAGTCCATAATCAAGCTCAACCAAGTCTCCGTTGCAAAACATCAAAAACAGGCAAGTGTCTTGTATGGTACTCATCTCTTTGCCTGGTACTCTCTTCGTCACCTCATTTCAGCTTTCCATAAGCATTGACAGATGTTTTGCTAAACCATCCAGGAGTCCTACAGGCCAGTAAATGGCGTACACCATATGTTTTTAGCGGCCTCAGCCGATAGGTAACAACTTTACGCTGTTCCAGCACGACTCCCTGCACAACGCGTAGTATGGTGACCGCAACAGCGAACGAGAAGTTGACGGAACATGGGGTAGGTAACTTTCGCGGGTCCGCTTTCTTGAGACATCCCTCTGACGTGTAATATGTCACGGTTGTGGTCCCATGACATGGGAGGAAGGCACCGTCACCAGGGGCATTGCGTGGCGCACGCATCCTCCTTACATTGCAGCCAATACGCAACTGATGTAATGGCCAAGGTATGACAAGACCACTGCAAGCAACGGCCGTCGCTCCTGGTCGCTCCATTACATTCCAGTGGTCTCGTACCCATCCGTGTGGACGCACCCCACCACCGCTCCGAGAGACCACATTCCAGCGGCATCAATCCCCGCCATGCGTTCAGACGCTGAAGCGCTGATGGCCCATCATGGGAACCAATTCACTGGGCGAACGAGTATGGAAAATCTTTGATCAACCGCTATAACAGGTCAGGACATCCAGCGCTAACGTCACGCTACTGAATTTCGACCCACTGACCATGTATCTGACGCGTATGCTGCCAAATGGGGACTAGCACCAGATGGCGTCTACGAGTTCAAAATACCAATGGACATGAGAACTTCGTCAAGGCCTCAACTCATCCCTTGACCTCGGTTCCTTGGTGGTATATCGTTGCGCGCGAACGACACCTTGGTCCCGACTTCTTCCACGATTCCAGGCGGTAACTCTCTGGGACACTCCTTCCGGTACGACATGTTTCGTGCAGACGCGGAGACCGCGAAAGCGCCCATTGCTGTGGTTCCGGATGTTGTCGACAAGGAAGGGGACTCAAAATACGAGGACATGAAGGGGGATGCGGCTGTGGAAGGATCCCCAGACGTCTTACTGGACTTGGCCCTATATCACGAGCATAACGCGGGCCGTCTAGTTGTGGACCCGGAGTACGTCTAGGCTTTAACGCAATTAATTGCAAGATCGCTGAAACAGTCACAGGGAGGCACTGATA
This sequence comes from Fomitopsis serialis, assembly GCF_022376445.1. Taxonomy (NCBI): domain Eukaryota; kingdom Fungi; phylum Basidiomycota; class Agaricomycetes; order Polyporales; family Fomitopsidaceae; genus Fomitopsis; species Fomitopsis serialis. The sequence goes on from NW_025955046.1 coordinate 46,138, forward strand.
GAATTTGGGGAGAAGATCGCAAGTAGGCTAAGCTCTCACGGGATGGTACCAAGGTACTCTGGCCTCAGCCAAGAGATGACCCGGAAGATCCTCAAAATGTGAGTGTGCATTTCTCTGGAAGGGTCGTTCTCATGGCGTGATTGACGTCAATGCAGTGGTCGGATTCGCGGAAGAATTTTCAGCTCTTCATTATCACAGTTGCCGCTGTCATCCCCGACTTCGACTCAGGCATCGGTGAGCACATATCCACTCCTGCGTACAGGAGACAACGTTGACATCAGCATTCTCTTTGCGACGCGATGCCGTCCTGTCAGGCATTGCATCTATATTTGCTCTTGCAGAACAATATGACACGACCACGGGAGTGATCAACAATCTGACATCCAAGTACGTTCATGGAGGTGCTTCCGAAATTTGCGCAATGCCCATTCACATCACGTCGCAGTTGGAGCATCTTCCTTCTGGGTAAGGCTGGCTGTCGATTGCACGAGGTAGTATTTCACTGAAACGTCGCAGGTTGGGGTAGCCTGTTCGCTGTGATGCTCGTGCGGAGGTATGGCCGCCTACCCGTGCTGTTCTGGTCGCAGGTGATTACGTCGCCGTATCTCGCCATAGAATGCTGATAATCATTCTACATTCAGGTGCTTGCCCTCGGCTTTTTGCTAGGCTGTACCTTCGCACCAAACCTCAAAACATTCACGGGTACTGTATCTCACTCGGCACTGGAGTCATTCAATTGACTTCGCTCCTCCAGCTATGAGGTGTCTCACTGCGTTCTTTGGGTGAGTACATCAGCGCTGAAGCGGTCACAGTCCTTGATGCTCGCAATAGGACATGCCCACAAGTGACCGTCAGTACGACCGGTCCGTGCTGATTATCTCAAACTGATCAGCAGCACGTCTTAGGGTTTGTACTTCGTCACCGATATGTACCCGTTCCACCTCCAGGCACGAAAGGTCGGTCTACCTCGATAGAATGACATTGGGCGCAAACGCAAAGTTGACATATGTCACGTACACCAGCTTAATATTTGGACAATGGGGTTCATCATTTCGCCGTTCATCTCACCATTCCTCTTCGGCTTCCTTGTCGCCCGCGCGAGGTGAGTTTGATGTTCTTACAAACACCACTGTGTTCGATCTCTCATGGCGCGGCAGTTGGCGCTGGACATATGGAATCGGTTCGATATACGGGGCAATCGTGGTCTTCCTCATCACGTTCTTCGCGGAGGAAACGTACGTCTGTCCCGGCTGCATCGGTCTCAAGAAGCAAACTGATGGCTTCCGGGCTTACCGCTCGTAGCATGTACGATCGTGCCTTGCCAAATCCGCGGCCCATTCCCCGCACGACGTCGCGTCTACGATATAGGGTTGAAACTCTGTTAGGTATCACGGGCGCACGGATGGCGCGTTATCGAACAAGATGGCGAGACACCATACTGGCATGCCCTTCGATCATTTGGCGACCGCAGATACTGGGCATACTTCTCTTCGAGGTGCGCATCACCGGTGTACGTACCTCCGGTGCAGTGTTCACACATTATCTAGGCTATGCTCTTCGGTTTCAGTATCGGTATCAACGTGCGTCGTTCTTCGCACACGAGGGCCGCGTATGCCGTAGCTAACTCTGGAGGACTCGCAGACTACGAACGCCGTCTTCCTTGGCACCCCTCCACCGGTTGGATACGGATTCAGTCAGTACGCTGTGGCTGGCGCCTATGGAACTCCAATCGTATAGTGACCACACTTTACTCGTCCGACAACGTACTGATACAACAACTGCAGGTTGCAGTCATAATCGGCGAATTGCTTGGCAGATACTTCAATGACTGGGTGATGAATTTCTGTATCCGGCGCAACAAGGGCGTGTTCGAGGCTGAGATGCGGCTCTGGTGAGTCTCCCTGCTTGGTCCACGAACAGCACTCCCGCTTACCTTCTGCCGTGTAGGACAATCTATATCGCATTACCTCTCTACATATGTGGCTTCCTCGTACTGGGGGCTTCATTCCAGAAGCACTTGGGCGTGGGCGCCCTTGTGATGGGTTGGGGTATCGCGGAAGTGGCTGTCATGATAACTACTGTCGCTGTCTACGCCTATTGCAATGACTGCTTCCCTACCAGACAGGTAAGTACGACACCGCCCCTTGAGCGCAACTTTGACAAGCGTTCGATCCGTCTAGGGCGAGATTTCGGCATTGATCAATCTCACCCGTACCTTGGGCGGGTTCAGCGTAGCGTATTTCCAGGTGCCGTGGGCCACGAAGAACGGCGCGTTGCAAACGTTCGGTGTCGAAGCCGCCATTGTAGCAGCGCTGTTCATGCTCATAGTACCCGTGCTGCAGTGGAAAGGTGCAAGCTTCCGGGTATGTCCATCATCCATACCGGGAAAATACAATAAATTAATGTTCGATATCATCGCTAGCAACGGTATTCACTATGATACTCCCGCAGCGAACGACGCAGGAGTGAGTGCAAGCTAATGTTCTCACAACTATGCACGATGTCATGCGGGGTACTGGATGGTCTCGAAGAAGGCGGCGGAAACCTACATGAGACATAGCTTCAAGAAGAGCATCCCACTGCACTATGCGATCGATCACATGCAATACAATAGTCTAGTCGTCGGCTTCATCTGACAGCGTCAGTCGCTGATGACACAGCCGTGCGACTGCAGCACCGTCAATAGGTATTGAGTTGCCCTGGAAGCCCTCGGGGTAGTTGACCGGAGGGACGTCGGGACGTGTGAATGCCCTGCGCATCCTTAGCGGCCATCGCGGAGTCTAAAAGCGGAGCACTGACCTGTCGTTCCAGAAACCGAAGTGAACCATCCCAAGAGCACGAGTTGTGTACTCATAATCGTGTGCGAAACCTTCGGGATAGAAGAACTCCATGACAGTTGAACGGGGAGTCGGGCGCATCCACAGCAGTGAGGTGAGACCATTGCCATGGACACCCATCATGATCTGCACGGGCGTAGAAACTCAATCACAGACGACCATGAAATGAACAGATAGGTGCCTACCGTCGTTCGACCGGCAAGCTGAAATTGCTCGATGCGCGACAGGCGGTCCATGCTCACGACATTAACCTCGTACCCGTACGTGTCCCTCAGATTGTACAACTCGCGGACGAGGCGATCGTGATCTTCAGGGACCAACATACGACGTCCCCAGTCTTGTCGGGAGATGTAGGTGATAACCGGGACGCTGTCGACGCCCTGAACAGACTCCGCTCCGCCGCTCTCCCCGAGACCAGCGAATCCGACGACGTTGTTCCGGATGGTACTCCACCAATTGACACTCCCAGGAAGAGCAAAGGCGTTCGCAGCCGTACGCTGGGTCCGGAGGAAATTCTCGCCGTGCATCGCGGCAGCACGGTCGGCAAATACCACACGGTCGAAGACGAACACGCGACCCGTGTCAGCGCGTTCCTTGAAGTCGTTCATGAATTCTGTCGAGATCGAGGGGAAGGACGCGCGCAGGACCCATTGATTCATTGCGGCGTAGTCTCTCCAGTTGTTTGCGTCCAGGTGAGGGAAATCATCCTTCTTGGGGTGGAAGTGTCGTTTCGCCACTCGGAGGGATGCCGGGGTCTAACGACGAGTATGTCCGCCAGAAACCGAAGAAGAGCTCGGCAGACCAGTGGTAATAATGGGTGATGCTGTTTCGCGATTAGCAGTGATACCCACGCAGCGTTGGCAGACTTACAATTGTTTTGGGTCATTGGCATACCACTGAAGACTGCGTCAGCCAGATTTGCTATATATGTAGAGTCTCCATACCGTCACGCCATCCAATCGTGTCGCATCTGTACCGAACAACCGCTTAGCTTCCTCTGTGTTAATTACGCGCATGTCCTTGTCGGTCGGAATGCGCTCAGTCTCGGCTATTGGACCATTTTCGATGAATACGGCAGTCGAAGCGATGCGTCGACAGTCGGGTATTGTTTCCGGCTCATCGGACACAATGTAGACTGTACCGTTCAACATGTAAAGTCGATCAATTATCGACCATCCTGTTGCAGAGTAGATAGTCAGTTCGTGAACAATACGTCACATCCAGACAGACATGCACAATATCTTCACGTCTTGCAACGCGAATTGAGGATGCCTCATCACGTGACTAGAAACGGTCCGCAGACCACTCTGCGGCAGGCAAGAAACATAGCGGCCTATGGCGTATCCTTAACGGCTTGGAAGCGAAGACTCACCGGGTGCATGAGCGACTATCTTTGTCTGAGGTACTGGGCCTGTGTCCCATCGCAGCGGCAAATTGAGTGTCTGCAACGTCAACTGCTTCTCGAAGGTTGGAGGCTCCGCGTGAACATCGGCATCCTCGTATACCGTATATGGCCTGACTATGTCTTTGAGTGTCCGTGTGTCCTGTGGCAGATTCACAGTGAAGACAAGGAGCAGAACCAGAAGTACGGTGAGGAGACAGATTTCGCGAGGGGTAGGCGTGAAGGGTGCCATCCGTGTTAGTGACCGACGTTATCCAGTACTATAGATTGCAGCCTCAGATCATTCAGAAGGAGCGAATCGTGATCAACAGCCGGGCATGCACGTTTCGTGGGCGGGGATGTGGCGGTGGCCGTTGAACATGGGCTGGTCGTCGACGCGCGACCGCCAGCAATGGGCGCCTCTTCGTGATGACCATCCACATTAGGCAACTCATGTAGTTCGCTCGCGCATCCCCCAGTTATTTGACCACTGCAACGTTCTTTGACCCTGTCATTGAGCAGGGCAGGTTCGTACAACGTATATGTCATACTCTCATATCTAGCGAATGGGTGCATATTCTACAGATTGAGCTGGATACAGTCCGACGGGATGCAAGATAGTGATACATGTGGTGGGTGGGTAGACCGGGATAATCGTATGATGGTCGGATTTGCACGAGACCGGTCTTCAGTAGCACACTTCGGCCGCAAAGAACGTGGGGTCCCATGGTATCGAAGGCATGTTCACAGGGGATTGCACCACGCTCATAGTCTCGGGAGTCGCATCTAACAGACACGTCCCGGTTAATGATCAGCAATAGACGCAGAGCGGAGCGTTGCACACCAATTGGCGTGGCTGGGGGAGGGTAGCGCAAGGCATCGTAATTTCACTTCAAAGAATCTGAGAAGCCAGTGAGCGAGAAGACCCAATAAGGTCTTGGGGCATAGCTCACCTCGACGATGGGATGTTGTCGACTGACTGAACACCAGCGACGACTACGCCAGCGCCGTCGGAAGGAAGTGTGAGATGGTCCGAATGGTGCGGCCCACCTTTGTCTTTTATGCTGGATCATCCATGCGCTCCGAGCGTGTATCGATATCTCTAGGATATCTTCGCGGAACCGTAAATCTGATCGGATCATCGGTACCTCGCACACCCTCGCGCAAGAGCTCCGGGTTGCACGCTGCACTCGTTATACTGCGCACCCGATTGGCCCACAACATGCGTTTCGGTGCCTCGTCGCTCTGTAACTGCACAGAAAGAGCAACCTGACTGCGTCGTGGAGCGCGGAGGCAATGGCGTAACGATGCAGTCATTTTGGAGGGTGTGCATAGCGTCGGCCGAGCAGATTGAGATGCATGTGGCAACTGCGGATGCATAGATGATACTTATCTCACCTTTACGTCAAAGTATGCTCGCCCAACTTTGTCAGCCATTCCTGTAGGGCATACGCGAACGAGCGGCCTGGATGCGGGAACGAGTAACTTCATAGCTCCTCAGCTTCGCGAGGCTAGGCTCGTCCCGGGCTCGTCTTGAACTTATCCGAAGGAAGGAAGTTCGCGGCATACTCGTGTTCTAGGCGTGTCCTAGACGTTCATTAGATCCAGTGGGTACGTCTCTTGCAAGTTGTGGAACGACGGTTGCCTGCTTGCTACGTCATCCATGCACTAAAAGGGAGAAAGCACGTCCCGAGATGTCAGGACATCGTCGAGTAAGCATTTGCTACACAACGTCAGAACGACGATGAGATTCTCGCTGTCGATGAACAATACATTGACGACTTGAGCACCGCACCAGTCCCATTCACATGTTCTCTTCGGGTATCATAGACAAACGTGTCGAGGCGCCTTCCTTCAAAGCGAGTCGCCTACGCATGAGGCTGCAGCAAGCAGCGTGTCAGCATCCGGATGGGGTCGAGCTGGAGCCAGGACTGGGGGTAGAGACATTCGAGCACTGCATGCGCTCGATAGCGACGTGAGCCAGGAAGGGAATGATGTGAGACGTCTTCCCTTCGCGAGCATAGTTGTTCCTGTCCATCGGCATCGTGCTATTGACGTCTAGACCGGGGTAGTATGCCGAGTTGTTGAAGAGACCGAGCGCTGTCATGACGAGCAGAGGCTCCTCTCGGTAAGTGAACGAGATGTAGAGCGACTGATTGAAGATGGAGGTGTCGTTCGCGGTCAGTATGTCGAGCGATGGGGTTGCTGTAGCCGACGCTGTAGAAGTACATGACGTCATCCATGTACTCGAGGCTGAGCCACTCCTCAGCGGCCTCAGCGATGAAGATGTCGCAGAAGTCTGTACGGGTGCGGATAACATCGACATATCCTCAGAGCTTCACAACGTCTTCTACAGTGAAGTTGAATCCTGGAATGGCTTGGGTGAAGCGGGAGATGAGAAGCGCAACGACCGTATGCGCGCCCTTGGTCGGGTTGTCTGAGAGAGGGAACGTGTACGCGTCGACCGCCGTCTCATCGAACGCGGGGAATGCAAGCTTGGAGGAGTCGGGCGCCAACCAGAGTGCGTAATTGAATGAAGAAACCCCCCCTCCTTCGTACACCCGGTCGGGGACACCGTGGAAGAGGGAGGCGTTTCCGGACTCGTGACGCGGACCGGGTCATCGCTGCTGAGCGGTTATTATGGAGTGATGGAGAGAACGGGAGAGACATACAACAAAGAGGCAACGGGGTAGAGGCCATTCGAGGCGACGAACGCAATGGACTCGCCCGTCGGCGACCACGTAGCACACGCAGTGACGGGTGGTTGAGAGGATGGTGGGTCTCCTTGGTCGCGACCCCGTGCACGTAGTAGTTGCCGAAGCTCGAATGCCGTCATTGCTACTCAGTGTCAGCGGCGAGACGAGATTAGAGAGCAGAGAATACCAGAGGTGCAGGACGCCCTGTATGCGGAAGCCGGTGCGGTGTAAGATCTTGCAGCGAATATGTCGAGCTCCCCATCTGTAGAGAGAACGGTGTGATGAGGCAGAGAATGGAGGGGCGGGAGAGGTTGATATTTGCAGTAGTATCTAGAGCTTGTTTACGAGCTCGACGAGGGCCGCGTCCATGGCACGCAGCGGTTGTGGGCCAATGGCGGCGGCGGTGGCAGGCGTCTGCACAACCGACTGCAGACTCGCGTTCAACGTTGCATGCAACGGCCAAGTACGTGCACCACTGCAGGTTTGATACGTCGGGCTCTGCAGTTTCGTCTCTCGCAGCGCACGTCTGCAAACGCCTGCTGGAAACAGTTTACGCGGAGGTCCACCGAAGCCTCCTCAACATTTGCAAGTCATGATGCTTCTTCATGATCTCATACCGGTCCATCCCAGGCGTCCAGTCCATCGATCCCACGTTCATCGTCGCCGGATACCTATCTATGCCATGTTTCCCGGCCCAGTCAAAGTCGACAAGCTTCGCGTGCATTCCCGACTCTGTCGGGACACACATAACATTCGGTATCCGCAGATCGCCGAACACCCAGTCCTCGGCATGCAGAGCGTTGAGGGCTCTCCCAACGTCGTCCCAGATAGTATCAGGGAATGGCACCGGCGGCCGCGACTGGGTCATAGCCCAGACCGTTATTCCGGGAATGCGCTCCATCACGACCTTTCTTGGCGAGGACTTCGTGGGCTGCAGCACCGTACCGCGACGTGAACTTGACGACGACCTCGACACTGCTGGACGTGGACGACTGTACAGCTCCCTGGGCCGGGACTTGCAACGTGGCAATGTACATCGCCGATCGTACTTCGTCCGGGTTCCGAGGAAAGACGTACTCATCGTTTGTCCGAGACAATCTGTACTTGAACGACAGCTTCGGGAGCGGTTGACCGTCGAGGGCGGTAGGCGACGGGAATAGATGACTGACGCTGTTCTCGGGCGGCCCATGATCGCGAGTTCGGTATGAAAGTCCCGTATCGCCATCGTGGCAAGTTGGACAGCTTTGAAAGCCTTCGCCAATCGCAATACATGTTTGTGCCCGTGCAGACCCAAAGACAGCTTCTGGGAGTATGATTCTCCGTAGTAGATGTTGCCGCCAACGTACACGACGCTCCCGATCTGATAAAGTGGCCCATTAGTCCGACCCGGACTGCAGGATGGTTGGTCGGCGGCTGCCGCGCACGAGCGAACTAACAGACAGGTCAACAAGCTCATCTGAACGGCAACACCATTACATCACGCCGACGAACATACCTCATTGCTTCCGACAACCTTGGCATACGACAAAACCGCTTTTAGGAAAGCATCCCCGCCCATCCCAAATTCGTTATTGTTTTCTTGTATCATTGTCAGGTACGGGTCGTACCACATGACGTCGGGTTTGGCACCTTGAAACCGAGTAACTTGTGTCTCTCCGGCAGAACCCGCTAGCTTGTTGACGAGGACTTGGAGCACCTTCCACCGGTCTTCCTCAGAGTTATGAATGTCTAAACTTTTGACAATGAAGTCGTTGACGTCGCCGAGGAATTGAGCATCGATGGTCAGCTCGTCCAAGTCGTTATCGAGATGGCGAAGATGATAATCTAACTGGGCAAGAGCAGAGTGGAATAGGGCAGGAGGAGGACCATAGTTGTACGCCGGCCGCCCACCGTGGACAAAAACGCCGCCGACGCCGAAAATCTTCTGAAGACCTTCGACATCGTGGACCACCCGGTCCGAAGGCGATGGAACTCCCTGCGTGAAGTTCTTGGTCCTGAGACGAGAAACTGACGCAGATGCGGAAGTCAGATCGTTGCACGTGGAACAGGGTGGGTAGCGCACTGTTTAGGAGACGGGTGGCTTCGAAACGAGGTTCGGTAAGACTATCGAGGGCTTCCAGAACTAGTAATTATGTCAGTGTATCATGACTTCGACGGTACGCAGGGGAATCACCGTCAGAAGTAACAATGATTATATCGACCTCCTGCATCTCCGAAGAACCACCCGGGAACTCATATTTGACATAGTTCGCAATGTTGACCTGTTCGCTTGCATTCACAACGGACATGGCGGCGTAATTGCTATTGATCCACCGTTGGGCGCGCTCGAAAAGGTTTGATTCAGGCATTGCAGACAGGCCCTGTGGCTGTTGTACTGGTGTTAAGAAAAGTACCATTCACAGCAAATTCACAGCGGTCGTACCTTAAACACATAGAAGGCCTCAGAAAGTTTGACGTGTATCTTGGGCTCAGCGTTGCTGATCAAATGTTTGATGCGCGTCGGTCTGGGTGTGGGTAGTAGAGAATGAATCCGACGGACATGGTAGCGGTAGCGGTGGTACTGATGCTTCGATGTTCGAAAGTGTGAACTTTAGTGAAGTACGAAGGAAACTCATCAAATATGGCCATAATTACCAAAAACAGGAAATTCTTTGGTCGAAAACATGATACTCAGCTGTATGCTCGTCAGTCGTTCAATGGATCTCGAACGTGCAGCGAAGCAGTTCCTCACTGGATACTTTACTCAGTGGTAACCATGTTCGGCGTCTGATTCGGAAACACAGCAGTACAGTATATTGTTTGCGGTGTGTACCCATTACTTATCACCGACACTTCAAATATGTTATCCTAAAATGATAGTTATTGTGTGTCGTTAACCCATACACACCGGGAGCATAGTGTTTCACATCTACGTGGTTCGTAGACATCAGTCTAAGTGCATCGGGAAGGTGATATGCATTACGACTCGGACGCGAGCGAGCTCCTCCCAGAAGGCTGGCTTACGTAAGCAGTGTGACCCGTAGAGCCCTCGGCAAATGACATTGACATCCTCCTCGGACGTCCCGTCAACGATGGTAGAACTCTTCCGAGTCACTCAATGTTACAAATTTCTATTCTGGCACCGCGAACTCCGTCCAGCGAGACCATGGTCGAGACGAGCGGCCTGGATGTGGGAGCGAATAACTTCATACTAGCTCCTCAGCTTCGCGAGGCTAGGCCCGTCTTAAACTTATCCGAAGGACGGGATTGCGCAACTTACTCGTGTTCTCAGCGTGTCTGAGACGTTCATTAGATCCAATGGGTAAGCCTCTTGTAAGTTGTGGAAAGACGGTGGCCTGCTACGCCGTTCATGCACAAGAGGGGATGAAGCAGGCGTCCCGAGACGGCAGGATGGCATCGTCGAGTAAGTATTTGCTGTCAGAATGACGGTGAGATTCCTTCTTTCGATGAAAAATACAGTGACGACCTGGAGCATCGCACCAGTCACATTCACATGTCCTCTTCCATGCTAACTTCAGGTATCATAGACGAACCTATCGAGGCGCCTTCCTTCAAAGCGAGTCGCCTACGCACGAGGCTGCAGCAAGCAGCGCGTCAGCATCCAGGCCTGTCGAAGCGGTTACCATACGCACCGTTCGAACACGTTCAAGGGACTTTCCGGCGTAACCTTGCCCGTTCCCAAACTCGGTTCATGAGGCGCCTGCGCGTACGCCCTGAGCGGCACCCAACTGCTTAATGGGCTAGTCCCCGGCTCGTACGTCGCTTGTGCGACATACAGCAGTAGGCCGTCGCTTTTGATTTCCACGGGCACGGTCTCGAGTTCGGTAATGAGCGGCGCGGGGATGTCAAGGTCCATGCCACTGGTCTGTGGGCAGGCGTTACGGGTTTTGTGACCGAGATGACGCGCGAAGACCTTGTTTTTGGGATGAGTGTGTTCAGCAGGTGAACTAGCGACGTGTCGGTGTGGTATGGCACCGTAACGAAAGTGGCTGGATGAGGGAAGCGGTAGTGCCCTAGCACCCCGGCATCGATCGCGGTTGGCTCCTCGCCTTGGTCTGCAGCGTTCGCAGGCGGAGGAAGCACTGGCAGCTCTGAAAGGCGCGTGTCGCGCCACCAGAACCGGAAGGGTGTCTCGCATTCCGTGATGTCTTGCTCCTTCCACTTCAATACGTCAAGCACATGCAAGATCCCGTTGTCTTTCCAGTTCTCGTCTAGAATGCAGTCGAGAACGGTGTGTGGTGGCAAGGGCGAAGCAAACGGCTTCATAAGCGGCTTCCCGAGGACGCGCGAGCGCAGCGTTAGGTTCGGAACTGCACACATGCGGGCGGACGATCAGGGACGAATAGCACATGAAGAATTCGCGTGACTTACCTAGACCCGGTAATCCGGATGTTTGATGTGTAACGGCAAGACAACGTTTGCCCACAGGAACGGGAGTGACAGCCACCCATCCTGCCGCAATGTCTTGAGGAATGCCATCGGACACGACGTTGTAGGCATCGTAGTCTTCGGACATCTCAAGCAGCTCCGCATACATGCACTTGTCCGCCCACCGATTCGGCTTGCGCTTCGACGGCCCGGATGACGATGGCGCAGGCTTAGCTCTGCGTTTACTCTTTCCACGCTTCTTTCCGGACGTTTGCATGTCGGCTGTCTGAGGAGCAGGTACTGCAGACTCACTGATGGGCGCGGCGCTGCTACTAGCACTGGAGACCTCTCGCGCAGCAGGGAGCATCCCGACGAAGTGCGATACTCCTTGACGAACTATCTCTGGACCATCCTGGCCGTCTCCCTCGTCCACCTCATCGTCTGAAGGTCCGAGAGTAAGGTCGGCGAAAAAGTCCAGCTGGCGGCTAGAGTCAAATCTCTCGGCTCGTCTCTAGCGCGATAGTCAATAAATACCGATGTCCCAGATGACCCAAACTTACCCGCTTCTGCTTTCTAACGCCTTTGACGCATCAGAAGCGCTGTTCGAACGGCCGCTGAGCGACTACTCACTTTGTTGCGCCGGTGTTCCTGTGAGGACAGCGGGTCTCGAACAGCTGCAGGTGGGACCTTGTACGATGCTTTCCGATCACCCTGCATTGCTTGGACAGAAAAGTGTTAGCAAACGAGAACTTAACGCAAAGATCGGATGGGTGGAGGAGGACAAGATTCCTGTAAGTAGTCGCCAACGTTCAGCTTAAGTTCAGCCACAGCCTACAGGAAAGCATCGCGTAAGCGCCCATTCAACTACATACATGTGGCCACGTGGCTTTTATTACTCGTTTCCGTTTGTGCTTGTGCAGTCGGCCGCGCTTCAACTTAGTACGGTTGTCAACTGCTTCAACCTGGCTTCAACTTCTACATTCTCGGCCTATTACTCTCCTGTACAAGGGACCTCAAAACAACCCGGACGTAGCTTTGGAAAGTCTGCATTGAGGTCCTCCAACACATCAGTACATGCGCTTAGCGGAACTGGGACTGGTACAGTGAACAGCTGGTCAAGATCATCGCGACTCTGCTAACTCGAGGTGGCCATAGCGTGACTTGGCCGCTGCACAATGTCCTCGACGGACTTGTTGGTGTCACTGGAAAGTCATGAAGACGTGGTGGCATGGATCAACAATGCCCTGGAACCCGATCCGTCTGCGTTTGACGGAAGTCCTTTGGAGCTGACAGAGCTCGATCGCCGGGTCTCCAGTCTCGTAGGTCGCTGGAGATTGCTAGCGAAGACACGTCTGCAACCGTCGAACGACTCATTGACGATATATCTCGAAGCGCCACGCGACTCACATATGACTTGCACTTCATGCGGGACGGCGCCCTGTCGCTACAGTCGATCCTTCAAAATGTCGAGACGAAGTCTAAGGCATCGGTCGCGGCCGAGACCAACGCGGCCTTAGAACGCCTGCACTTTCTCGATACGGTCAAACACAACATGGAGGCAGCTCGGGAGGTCTTACGCGAAGCCGAAAGCTGGGGCACACTCGAAAGCGACGTGACCTCGCTCTTGGGCGAGAAGAATTACGAGAAGGCCGCAGAGAGGCTTTCTGAAGCTAGCAAGAGCATGGCCGTCTTCGAGAACACGCCAGAATACGAGAGCCGACGGACGCTCATGGTCAGTCTCCAGAATCAGCTGGAGGCGGCTCTAAGCTCTGCCTTGGTCGCAGCCGTCAGCTCACAGGACGTGGCCGTCTGCCGCAACTACTTTGGTATTTTCAGCAATATACAGCGAGAAGCCGAGTTTCGCAACTATTACTACGGGTCCCGGCGGGCATCACTGCTCGAGATGTGGCAGAGTGCGCCGCTTCGGGATTGCGAAGGTGCATCAGACGCTGGACATGCTACACAGACATTCTCTGCGTTTCTCTCGACGTTTTACGCGTCTTTCTTGGCTATACTGCAGTTCGAACGCACCTCTGTTCCGGCGATCTTCCCAGATCCACAGCAAACATTGTCTACGCTGATCTCATCAGCTCTCTCCGCTTTACAACCCACCTTCTCCCAACGCCTAGCCGCAGTCAGCACATTTCATGGACCACGCGCACTGCGCGAGCTCATCGCCGCGTACCGTGTTACGGAAGAGTTTGCGCTGGCAGTGGACAAGATCTTCGAGAAGGTCGGCTTCTCCTCGCTCATCTCTTCCGCCCCAAACACGACCACGGACAGTTCCAGGATCCACTCCCGCCGTCGTTCAACCTCGCGGATGTCCATGTCCATATCACGCCGGATGCCGCCTCAGCGCCCCTCTGAGAGTAGCGTCACGGTCCCGACGCTGCCGATTCTTGATTGGGACACGGACCTCTTCGGGCCCTTTGTCGACTTCCAGGCTGACTACTCCTCACTAGAGCGCCGCCTCTTGGACAATGCTCTTGATTCTGCACTGCAGAGCACGCCTCGACCAACTACCGGGACGGATTACGCGCGGGTCCTGCGAGAGCGAGCCGTAGATGTGTTCGGCGCCGCGGAGGACGCCGTCGCGCGTTGTAACGCTTTTACCCACGGCTACGGTGCTGCAGCGCTGGTTCACGCTGTAGACCATCTCGTCTCCGCGTTCGCAGAAGCGTCGCGCGTCGAGATCGCATCGAGAAGGTCTGCGGCGACCGACGCGTCTGCCGGTGCCGGTGCCAGTGCGGAGGCTGATCTGGCCGACTTGGACTACACAGCGGAAGACTGGGCAGAAATCCAGGCCTTGCTGCATCTGCTTGAAGCCGTACGGGCACTCTTCGACCGGACGTCATCGTACGACAGCAAGCTGCGCGGTAGTCTCGTGCAAGCGTCCATGTACCTTCGTGCAACCCGACAGGACTCCGGCGCATTCGGCTCCCATGACACCGGTACGACGCGAGGTGCGTTGCAGGTCCTGATGCAGTCGACGCTCAACTCTGCCGAGCTGCATACTCTGTTGGAGAGCGTCGATCCAGAGCCGCCTGCGCCGTCCCACCCTGCACCCAGTGTGCCTCCTTCCCCAGACGCGCGGCGCATGTCGTTCATGGGCACGGGCCCGCTGTCACCGCTCCTGGGGCAGTCTACGCTGGCACCACCACTCCTCACTGAGGCTCGCAGCGCCATCTCCGCTCTCGCGCACGCATGTCAAATGGCTCTCCAAGAGACGATCTTGGGCCCACTCTACATTCATCTCGCCGCGTACCCTGCGCTCTCTGTGTGGGTGGCGCCAGATCCATCCGCAAAAGCTCCTGGTGCTGGAGGCGCCACGAGCGCAGTGCACGTGCCGACCTTCTCGCTCAGTCCTAGTACGACGATGGGACGCGTTGCTGAGGGACTCCTCAGTCTTCCGAGGCTCTTCGAGGTCTATGCCGATGACGACGCGCTCGCAGTTTCGCTCCAGACCCTTCCGTTTCTCAGCAAACGTTTCCTCCTCGCTCTCGCGGAGCCGGTACAATCTCCCCCAGCAGGCCCATCGGAACTGCGCTCGCGGCGTTCAGCTTCGGTCGCCTTCCTCCCCGGACAACAAGTGCAAGCGCCCGCGCAGCCACAGGATATCCAAGATATGCACTTCTCCCCGGAGGCTGTCACGGCTGCGTGGCTTGCTTCGCTAACGCGGACATTGTTGGCGCGCTTGACGCGTACCATCTTGCCCAAGATCCCTCGGTTGACCCCAGCGGGCGCTGCGCAGCTGTCCGCCGATCTCGGGTGGCTTGCTAACATAGTTGAGGCGTTGAACGCCGACTGGGCGCCCTTGCGGAGGTGGCGGAAGTGGATCGATGTGACGGACGTGGAGGGAAAGAAGAAGGTCACCGAGGGGTATACGTCTGGGGATGGATCCGCAGACACGGAGAGGGATGGAGAGGACGATGCCGATGATACTGAGGACGACGTAGCGGAGGAAGGAGACAGCCGAAGCCAGATCGTCCGGACAGTTACCAAGTTGAGGGGCTGGTCGATATGATCATGGTACGCCATATGGCATTTTTTGAAGCCAGACTTCAATCGATGGTCATGCTCGCTATCGAGTTGGCTGTAAGGTGTCGCACTCAACGTCTTCTATGTTATGGGCCAGCTGAACTGGTAGGTGGCTTCCCTACGCCAATTGCGAGCGTAGTAAGTACCAGCAGGTGCCAAGCGTTTATATAACATCGGGCATTGGATGACATCGATTAGTGTCCTGATCCACAAATACTTGGGGCAGGCAATGCGAGGCATTGTGGCGCGTGTTCTCACCCGCGGTGAGAATGTGATTCCTTTGAATTGTCTTTGAGCGCTGCGTGCTGATTCCTTTCTATCGATAGACAAGGCCCGCTGGTACAAACCACACATTACGTCGGTCACAGGTTCGTCAGAGAAACGCTACACAGTTGTCCTAGACACCCTGTTTCTGCAGTGTCACACGTCGCCCGATGCGCTTCTCTCGCTCATTCGAACCATTCGGACAGTCATCCTGTCAGATCTGCGGGACCAAGTCGCGGGGCGCATACTTGTGGAGCACGCATATCCGCAGCGGTGTAAGTTGATGGAGGACTCGACAGCTTGTTGGCAGATAGGAAGCAATAGCGCATTGAAGCATGGGCCCATAGAACATGCTGTCCTCGTTGAATTGATAGAAGCTGAGGCACTGCGGACTCTGCGATATGAATGGCGTCAAAACACAGGAAGTCCGATGCTGTCGAGCCACACGATGAAGGCGCCTTTTGAAGATGCACACACATGGAATGGGGCCTTAAGGCTCGACCCACTATTTCGCATCCTTCTGCGCCCTACCCTGCCTCTTCTCGGTGGACGCTTGTTATACAACGCAGAACAGACGACACGACCTAGACAGCACTAGGTGAGCAAAAGAGCGAGTCTTGATGATGCAAAGAACTCAAATCGTGCATAAGCAGGCATGGTGTGGTATCCGTGCGTGGACGCCAATGGCGATGGACAGACGGTTTCATGTGCCATCGATGTCCTGTCTCTCCGATGTAGACAAGATTATGATCAGCTCAGGTACGCCTATGTCGCGTCTTCTCCGGGGTATCTGACACTCATCTGTGACTGCAGTGCAACAGAGGTCGGTTAGCCTTCGCTAGCTTCACTCATGACCCTCGCCTTTCTCTAACAAAAGCCTGTTGCAGCTACTTCAAACCGAGAGGAGCTTGCATCTCATGCTTGCTGAGATTCACAGTCGACAAAACACCATGCTGCCGATACACCGAATGCCACCGGAAGTCTTTAAAGCTATATTCGAGGATGCTTTGTCCAGGCGCACTCGGTATCTCGATGAAACGGCCATATCATGGGACTACCCAGTGTTGGGACTCACTCAGTTAGCCAAGATAAGCTCGGTATGCAGGTACTGGAGGGCGATTGCTTTGGGTACGCCGACATTGTGGACCAACATCAGCCCAGGATGGATGGACCGACGTCAAATCTTCAGCCGTGCGGCAACCATGTTCCTGGAACGTGCTCGCGATCTCCCTGTCGACCTCGTAGTCGATCACCACGGGCACGCAGGGAATCTCAGTAGCTTCATTACTGATCTAGGGCCCGACTTCACTTCACGTCTTCGACGCATTCACTGCCGACATGCGTGGGAGCATCTCGACATCGTCTTTAACTTCCCCGCTCCCCGCTTGGAGTCCTTGTACTTGGATGATACTCACACGGAGGTGACCGCAACAGACGTACCCCTGTTTGGAGGTCAAAATCCACAGCTGCGATATCTATCTCTCTCCCGCATGGCCCGCATGCCCACATTCCAACTCCCTACATTGACGCATCTCCACATACATCGATGTACCGATTGTGGCCTTTCCGCCCTCCTTGCATCTACCCCTGGGCTTACGGACCTTTCCTTATCAGAAGTTGGCGCGGATTCTTCGAATGGGACGTCGCCCTTAATGTCTCCCCTACATCTGCGGAAGCTGAAAAGGTTCGCACTTCACGGGATGTGTTGCTCCAGCGTCCGCGCGATCATGTTATATATGGCCATCCCCAGAAGTACAGCACTCCTCTTCACTGGCTGCGACACTTTGAACGCGGAGACCATGGCATCTTCGGGCCTGCGCGACTACTTGTCTTCTCGGGCCTGGACAAGAATGTCAATCCGACCTGATGAGGAGGGAGACTTTTGCTCAGTGACCGCAACAGATGATCACGTCGGCGTATCGTTCGACTGTGTGGCATCGAAGGAGCATCGTGATCCGGACGACTGGTGCTTCTACGACATCGGAGATATGCACTGGGTCATACCGCCCACTATGCCGCCGCCGTTCCAGAGTGTTCGCGAATGTTGGGTCATGGAGACCTTGCATGCCATGAACAGCTTCCGCGCGTCTGGGCTACGCGACATGCTCGGTTCCATGTGCAACTTGGAGACCTTGGTTGTATGTGCTTGGAGCCTAAAGGCAGTTCTCGAGGCGCTCTCCTTGCCATCGCAGCATGACGTGGAGGCTGGTGGGACAGAGGTTCTCGTCTGCCCCATGTTGAAGGAGCTTCACATCTTGACAACGGACGACCGGGGGTCGCGGATACTGGATGTGCTTGTCGATGCACGGTTCGACAGACTACGGTTCCTCGAGCGCGTCGTGCTTGACTACCTGCCTGGCTCTTGTGCGTCGAGCATGCGCGACTACAGGTCCGACAGACCTGTCGACGTTGTTGAGCTCACGGAGCAACCCGAGATGCCATTGCCCCTAGTGTGTTCGGTGGAGGTCCATGCCTTCTGGCCCAAGTGGCGACCTCACACAGAACATATCCTTGGTACGAAATACGAGACGCGGAAAGGGAGCCGACGGCACCCAAGATCCCGGCCCGTCATCGCTCGAAAATCGTAGCCGTCGCACCCAAGCACAGAAAATCTTGCATCTGTAACGTGTGCTTGCTGTTCACGTCCGAGTCACTCGCTGTTCAATTGTGCTGGTGGTGGTCATTTTCTGCAAGTCGTCCGATGGATTGATACATGAACCGTATACTCCGCTATGAAGTGGTCCTCTTACTACCGGTGGCAATTAGTACAGCAGATTCGACAAGATGTATTGATCACTTACATCAGGAGAATACAAGAATACACACGCGCCGGCATACTGGGACATTGCCCTGAACGATGCTGGGCTGCCGTCGAGACATAGATATCGATGGATGTAAGTAGAGGTACCGCATGGGGTATCATGCACCGACCTCGCTCAAGCACACACAAAACACAACACATTCCTCGCACCGACCCTGAGTGGCACTGTCAGAGGTGTGGATCCATACACATTAATATTTAGTGCTACATCGAGGTGCGTGGCCATTATCCTGAGTGACCTCAGGCTCGTGTAGAGATACAGACAATAGAAGCTGACAAATGTGGTATCCCAGATAGCTCTAGAAGCCGAGGTACACCATGTAATCGGGCCACCGTCTGGAGCCGGACAGCAAGTTTACTCGAGGCAAGTACTGACTTGGAAGTTGCGCCACTCTGAGACGTGCGATGGTCGATGGTCTTGAGCCCGCCAGTAGTCTTCGGCTAACCCTGCTACACAGCCTGGGTCGCTAGCAACTTCATCGGGCGACAAGTGCGTAGCTGCACTTTACAGCAAGGGAGCCCTGGCGATATCAAGCTTCTCCTCATGGCCTTCGAGCGATATCTCCCCCACCGTCAGCTGCGAGCCTGCCACCGCCTGCTGACCAGCGTTCGCCGACGGCCGCACATCTCGCGAAGTATGATTCGAGCTCTCCATACCCGGTCGCCCCACGGGGCCACGGTCCCGACTATGCCGTCCGGGCGAACGACGACCAAGCCACCCTCCGCCGCATCACCGCATACTTTGCATACGCATCCCCGGTCACGTCGTAGGCTGAGATGCCCAACGGCTGCTCGCCCAGCGTCTCAGCGGACTGCAGCGCACCCTCCCCACGCGGGATCGTCAAGAACGCGAACACGGGCGCGCGTGTGCGCGTGAACGCGTCTGGCGCATCCAGCGCCTGCTTGAGTGCGAGGTATTTGCCCGCGCACGCCGCGTTCAGCGCGCGCCCGCAGGTGTCGCCTCCAGCGCGCCGGCAAAGACGAGGATCCAGAACCGCCCAGAGTACGGCATCAGCTCGTAGAGCCGTCGCGGGAACGCGGCGCCTGGGAGGACGAGCGCGACGTCTGGCGCACGACGGCCCAGGAGCGCGGCCGCAGGCGTCGCACTCGCGCCGGCGCGGCGGTTCAGCACGTTCTCCGTGTACGAGATGCCGAGGCCGACGGTGAAGGACGCGTTGGTGGTGAAGACCTCGTCGAGGTACGAGTTGACGTCGGCGTCGGGTGGCGCGCGGAAGTGGCTGGGGATCTTGCCAGAGATGAGCGACGCGATGTCGCGATCTAGCTGATTAGGTACTGTGCGGAGGCGCGGCGCTCGGCGTCGTACGTGTCGAGCACGCTCTCGTGCAGCCACCCTTGAGCACCCCGGCGAGCTTCCAGGCGAGGTTGTCGCGTCGTGGATGCCTGTGTTCATGCCCTAGGGACAGTGTTTCGTCGGGTCAGCTCTGGCACGCGTTACAGTGAGAGCACCCTGACCTGGGCCGCACCGGAGGAGTGCGTGTGTGCCGCGTCGCCCGCTAGAAGGACCGGCCCGTCCTTGAACGTCTCCGCCACGCGTTGCCCGATCGCGTACACCGTCCACCAGTCCAGCTCGACAAAGTCCAGAGTGAACGGCCGGACGGCTTTCTTGGCCTCCGCCATGATGACTTCAGCGGTCGGTGACTCCCCATTCTGACCGAAGAGATGTTGTGGGCAGACGAAGCCGATCCGAGTGCGCCCGTTATCGATCGGGGTCCAGAGAACGTTGCCATGCTCGATGGATTCGATCGCGACGCCGCCCCTCCTGCTATGCGGCATGTCCGTGCGCACAACAGCGTCCATGCGCACCCAACGATGATTTGAGTTTGTTCCAGGAAACGGGATCCGGCAAATGGAACGGACGGTGGAGCGTCCCCCGTCAGCTCCTACCAGGTATCTGCTATTGAGTGGTTGTTATTTCGGAAGGGCGAGTTACACCCGGTGTGGACTAACCAGCGAACTTGGTAAGTTCTTTGATCCTCTTGTATTGTCGCAAGTACGGGGTACGGTGCGGTTGGATCAATAGAGTAGTCGATGAGTTTTGCGGGAGCTCGGAGGGCAGTCGGGTCGATGTATTGTATGGCCTCTCTCAAGGCAGCTTCAAGGTACTTTTGCCTGACACTGAAGCTGTTGGGGAGTTGAGAGGTGACCATGATGATGGTAAGAGGAGGTACTTCGCACCTGAATTCGAAGAAGGTGTTGCCTGCGATAGCGTCGCGCACGAAGGACCACCCTCGTGCTGGTACTTCTTTGCCATCTTTGAAAGTGATTGTCTCTCTGTGAACAGCGCCGGTCAAGCAAAAAATAACTGTTAAGTGAATAGAGCATATACTTGACCAAGAATCCTATGTCTGCAATCCGAGCGTACATTCCGATCAGGTCAAGGAGCTCGACGGAGCGAGAGTAGAGCATGCATGCCCTTCCATACGAGGCCTGTGCCGCTTTATCGTACTGTTCTAAATCATGGTTTACTCAGCTTCTGCTCGGGGACATGCACAAGTGACCAACGAACCTACTGCAAGTGCAACAACCCCGGCCTTTAGCAGCATATACGTTGCTACGAGGGCTGTGGGGCCACCACCAACGACTAGGACATCCATTGCAGTAGGAGCAGGAGAGTACATGCTCGTTCTGATACGGGTTCGTGTAGCAGGATAGAAAGGATCCAGTCGTGGCGAGCAAACTTCACAACACTAGTATGCGCGCCAGAAAGAGGCGGTGCATAACAAGACAATTGATGCACACAATTCTTTTTCGGCGCGTTTACTTGGAGATAGAAGTCAACCCAGAGTTTGCAAGTGTGATGAACCTCTGCTTACCACGGTCGTCCGCTTGAACTCCTATCTGGGCGTCGCGAGACGTATATGCACTGGTGAGCTCCAAACCCTTGGAGGAGAATACAAGGTTCTCGCTTGTCGATCTTTTTCAAGACGTCATCAAGAGTTCTGCAGTGATGTGACGGAGGCCGCTCGGCGGGGATCTACACCTCTGTCCGAGAAGTTGCGTTTCAAGACTGCCTCGCGACAGCCCAACAATACACCGCCGATGATACTGCGAGTGCGTGGCACTGGCCTGGGAGTCTGGCAAGAACGTGCCATTGTGCAGCTTTGTGTGTGAAGTGGAGCGCTCGCAGCTCGACATCAAGACCCATCGTATTACAGCCATACGCCGGTAGGTAGCCCGGTGTGTCGCCGAGAGTGATCCTACAACGCCTTGTAGTATACCCGGGTCACCTACGTGGTATGTACACAGATAGTATACGGCGCGGGCCGGCCCAGCGAACGGAAGCAGCTCCGCACCGACGAAATGCGAGTGTGCCGATGCGCATTCTGTCAGGACGATCCCAGCAAGTTGCAGACGACGCCGATATGTCGCGTATGGATTCAAGTTCAAGCTGGACTTTTGCGCCGATGAGGTATGCACGGCCGACGAGGACCATCCCCGAGCCGACGCACTCGGACTCGGCCATGCATACGAGCCGGCTCGACGGAGAGTTGGTTGGGGAGAACGAGAGATAGGAAGAGGATTCTCGACGCCACAAACTTCATGACGCCTTGGTACCCGAGATAAGGACTCGGTGGGTGCGCGCGCGGTGTCGACCGAGATCGAGTCGAGCGAGGGACGACCAGGGCGGACCTGAGCCGCATTGTAGTGGCCATTACTGCCATAGCTGGCCCTCGCCTGGAGCTGGTCCCTGCCACACAGAGTCCCGTCAGTACGAGTGAGCGCACGCGCGGACGTACCCGGCGGCCTCACGCTCCACACACCCCACACCCCTCGGCACGCTAGAACACCCGCCCCCTTCCACGCCGAATGTTCCTCGCAGCGCACCGATCGCGGAACCCAGATCACGATCTGTCCATCTGCGCGCACCGGGCCCGGCGACGTTCCTGCCCGACGCCCTCTGATGCGCCACACCGGCGGGTGGTTCTCGCGCCGGGCTATATATGGACGGAGAGAACCGAACTGCCGTGGTCGCGGTGGGTGGTGGTCGATCGGGCGGGGCCGCCCGGCGGACGCTGAGCAGGTACGTATATGCGCTTGCTGGTACCAAATGCGACAGGGTGTACTAGTGAACCCGCTAAGAGTAACAGTAGCTTGAATACGGATGGCCAAAATTGGTATTGGTTGGCAGGGAGGAGGTGGCTGAAACGACGTACAGTCAGCCACACCGTGACGGCGGCACCCGTACTAACGACTGTCGCAGTTGTCTGCCAGTGGCAGTGGACTGCGGCGGCGCCTGGCCGTTTGCAGTATTTGATCTGCATATGTAGGTGCGCAGCACAGGAACGGTGTCAAATGACAACGACCGAGGCAGCCAAGTGGGCCACTGGGACACCACGACAAATGCGACGACAGGTTTGACAGCGTTCCGAGTCAGTCAGCTGCAGTCAGCGTAACGGAGGTGGGTGGTGTACTCGAGGCTTCCGCGACGAGCGCAGGGTGCGAGTCGATGATAGCCACGGGATCGTCAATCGATGTGAGCGCGTGGAGGTCGTCCGTCGGGTGAGGGAAAGCGGAAGGGGCGGGGAGCATCCAGGAACATCTGCTTATGGTAATGAATCTGCCAGATCGGGGCGCATCGGGCTGGTGCGATCGAGGCGTCGGCCCGCCCGAGTCCGCGTCCGCATCCTTTTCCCACCCTCCCTTCCGCCTTGTGCCGCCGCGTTGGTCGCGCGCGACGCACAGCAAGGACGCAGCACAGCATGGGCCCCGCTCGTACGCCCGTCGGGGAAGCGTCGCGCGCGTTCCTGGGCCGAACATGGCCTGGGAGGATTACGGCTGCGAGATCTGTGGGGGCGTTTGTGGCAGGGAGATAACCGGGCGGGCCCTCATTGGACGATAAGCAGCGCCCCCGCCCTACGTCGCAGTGCCAAGGCAGGCCGGACACCATTTATGAACGCAGCGCGGACGCGTTCCTCCTTCTCTTCTTCCTCCGAAGTCGTCGTTGACTCGCCCCTCGCCCGCCCACCGCGTCAGCCGCCGCGCGCGACCCCCCTCCCCCTTCCCCGACAGCGACCGCACGCACACATCTTCTGGCGTCGCAACTATGGTCAACGTCACCTACGATGCCTGTGAGTCGCGTTCAGTGGACTCACGCGAGCCTTGTACTGATCTTCACGCAGCTGGCGACCTTCAGTGGTACGATCCCAGCAGCGACACCACCTTGTCTACAACCTCGGCGACATTGCCTGGGTCCTCGCTTCCACCGCCCTCGTCTGGATCATGATTCCCGGCGTCGGCTTCTTCTACTCTGGTCTCCTCCGCCGCAAGAACGCACTCAGTATGATCTGGATGTCTATGATGACTCTCGCGGTGGTTTCATTTCAAGTGAGTGCATCCCTTTCTTCTGTCCGGCCTCCATATTGTTGGCGTTGGGTCGCTTCACTATATGCGTCGAAATCCCTCGGTATATGCGCCGAAATCACTCGGTCTATCACCAAAACCTCGGTATATGCGGTGTCTTGTCTCATTCCCGCTTCTACGCATCGTTTGAACGTCGGCCTGCTCGCGCAGCGTGCTTTTTCACGGAGACCGAGGACTCAGCAGTTCGGGGGTGTGCACAACGAGGCCGCCGCTTCTCATGCCTGGCGTCTGCCTCTGACACGCCTGTCGAGATGCTGAGTTGCCCACACCGTGGTCCTCCCGAGCTTCCCGCCTCCGTCTACCTGTGGTCCCCCATTTCTGCGCTTACTGCTGTCGGGCGTGAGCCACAAAACCCGCCCACACATCTCGTGTTTCAGGGTGGCGTGACGCGTTGGTTCACACTGCCATGCAGGCGTAGGAATGGCCCACAGTGCGTTGATGGTCCACATTCAATTGCTTGCGGTGCCTGTCATTCCATATGCGGCGTAGGAAGAGTACATCGCCGGTATTCCAGCATTAGCGTCGACTTTTCTTCCGTTCTCTGCGCCTGTAAGATCAATTGCTGACAGCCTTCCCTTCACAGTGGTTTTTCTGGGGGTGAGCAAGAACGCGCAAATGAAACGCACGAATGTGCCCGCTGACAGACGATACCACGACAGATTTCACTAGCTTTCAGCGACACCGCGACAAATCACTATATTGGTAACCTCCGTGAGTACCGGTTGCTTAGTTCTGGCGTCGCGAAGGTGGCAGCATCTTAATGCGGCTACGTCCGAGTCGATTACGCTCAGCGACTCCTGCGTTTGACCGCATACACCATGCTAACCTCACTTTGATTTTCAGAATACTTCGGTCTCAAGGGCGTCCTCGAGAAGCCCTCCGTCGGGTCAACGCGCATCCCATCCATCGCCTTCTGCGTCTTCCAGCTAATGTTCGCCGCCATCACACCTATGCTCGCGATCGGCGCGTTCGCCGAGCGTGCGCGGCTAGGCCCGGTCATGGTCTTCGTGTTCGTATGGTCGACGATCGTGTACGACCCGATCGCGTGCTGGACGTGGAACTCCTCCGGGTGGGCCTTCATCCTCGGCGGGCTCGACTTCGCGGGAGGCACGCCCGTGCATATCTCGAGCGGTACGGCGGCGCTCGCGATCTCGATCTACCTGGGCAAACGCAGGGGTTACGGAACGGAGCGGTTGGCGTACAAGCCGCACAACACGAGCTACGTCGTGCTCGGGACGATCTTCCTGTGGTTCGGCTGGTTCGGGTTCAACGGCGGCAGTGCGCTGAGCGCGAACCTGCGCGCGGTGCAGGCGTGCATCGTCACCAACTTGGCTGCGTCCGTCGGCGGTCTTACCTGGATGCTCTGGGTGCGTACAGCTTGCTCGAAAGCCTGACTAGATGCTGACGCCATGACAGGACTATCGCCTGGAACGCAAGTGGTCGACGGTCGGCTTCTGCTCCGGCGCGATCGCCGGCCTCGTCGCTATTACGCCTGGGTCCGGGTACGTCGGCTCGCCCGCCGCTGTGCTCTTCGGATTCATGGCGGGCACGGTGTGCAACTTCGCGACGCAGCTCAAGTTCTACTTCGGGTACGACGACTGCCTGGACATCTTCGCCTCGCACGCGATCGGCGGCGTGGTCGGGAACATCCTGACGGCCCTGTTCGCGCAGGCGAGCGTTGCGGGCTTCGACCACATCGCCGTCATCCCCGGCGGCTGGCTCGACCACCACTGGATCCAGCTCGGGTACCAGCTCGCGGACTCGGTGTCGGGCATGTCGTACTCGTTCGTGATGACTACGGTCATCCTCTGGGTCATGCACTACATCCCGGGCCTGCGCCTGCGCTCGTCGGAGGAGGCGGAGATCCTCGGGATCGACGACACGGAGATGGGCGAGTTCGCGTACGACTACGTCGGCCTGGACTTTGTCGCGGGCGGCGGGGGCGGCGTGTTCCACGACGACATGCGCGAGGACCGGGGTGCGATCGCGGGCGGGCGGGAGCCGCAGCACAGCAAGCTGCACATGCACGAGCACGACGTGGAGGTGCAGGAGCGCGGCGCGGCGCCGGGCAACCACGAGAGCGCGAGCGCGAGCACGGTGGACGAGAAGGCGCAACAGTAGATGGGTGGGACTGTAGAGGATTCGGCTTGGATTAATGTGAAGTAGATGTAGGAGAATGGGGCGGGAGAAGACAAAACGTCGTTCATTTACATATCCGTATAACCAGATCTCGCGGCGGCCATACATATCCTAGTATTGTGGCATTGCGCGCACACCTGTCTCAAGTACCTAGATACATAATGTACGTCTTCCAATGCATCGCTTTCGATATTTCTATATCATGACCTGTGCATGCTGTACCAGTATGACTCTGTTTCTGTGGCGCACTTCACTGTTTGAGCTGTCTGCGTTCCTTCTGCCCAGATGGCTGTATGGGTTCCCTTGAGGTGATACCTACCGGCCAGCGCAGTGCGAACGTCGCGGGGAAGATGAGGACGGCTGGGCGCGGCTGTAGGTAAGTAGGTGGCGCGAAGCTCAGAGCCCGACACAACTCCTACATCTCGTACCGAGCAGCGCGATCAAGCTTCAGGACTGGGCACTCTAGTAAAGTGGGTAACCAAGAATGTGACGTCTTCGCCCGAATCCACGCTCACCGGAGCCTCGCGATGGTAAAGAGTACGTGGATGAGTTGTCGTTGTTGTGGAGAGATCAGTCTGACTTTTTCTGAATTTATCCTCGGACGAGCGGTCACCGGTCAAGAGCTCGAGGGAGATGATATCGGAACGAACGATTGCAGTGTAGCCTGTGTTGTCAAAGTTTCAAAGAGCCGTTCAGTTCTGTGGCATATGCATAAAAGGACGTCCTCAAGTAGATTCAAAGTAGATTGTTCCCAAAATCACGTGCACGTGCATGTCTCCCTCCGACAGGCGCCTTCGCATCTAATTCTACCACCGGCGTCAGTGAGCTACGACAGTTACGACGCCTCGATGAGTACACGAATACCATAAGTATGGTAAGTATACATCGATGTCATGCAGCGTCTTCACAACGGCATATGACTGATGAGTACAGGTTACTCTCGCGGGACCGAACCATATTGCAGAGTCCACTGACGAAGCGCACAGTGAGCAACGCGGCACGACGACGTCGACTACAAGACTGCCGAGGAAATCGGAGGGTCGATATATGCCGCAGACCTGTATGTGCAAGCTTCTGTATCTTTGACCAGGGGGGACTAGGCTCATGCGGTCCGAATAGGAGGCACGGAAACTGACGCAGACGCGTCACACCCCAAACGACCTCTCACTGGCAGCTTGCTCTCAGCTCGATCAAGCTCAGTCCCGGTATCGGGAAATTGCTGTTCAATGACATTACTCAACAGCCGCAAATCGCATTCTGACAGGGGTATCTCCTCCCGCCGCGGCTATCTCCTCTAGTACGTCTATCGCTGTCTTCGTCTAGCATACCGTTCATTGATACATTGTCACTCACCAGTACTGTTTGTCCGGTTCATGGATGACGTTCATGATTAAGAACATTTCCGGGGCCTCGGGCGGATCCTTTACATCGTGACGTCCAGTATGAATGGGACAGACGGCATCTCACTCAACGAGTTCATCTTAAGCATGCCCTAACACTGCATCGCGCTCATGGAAGGCATTGGTGTTCGAGAAGGTATGAAGCGCGACCTCCAGTCGGACATCAAGCGCCCAGGGAAGAGGAGAGCAGCAAAAACAACGCGCCGCTGATGCAGCATGAGCGAGGACAAGGAGTAGAGACCTGCTCTCGCATTGCTTCATCGGGTCTCAATGCGGTCGACGGCGTCGGCGTGCAGGAGGGCCGTATCCTGTTCGCGACGACGAGCAAACATTAGGCTCTGGACCCTGTGCTCTGACGACCCGGGCGGAAGGTTATCCACTTCGAGTTCAAGCTTGCAAGTTGAAGTCAAGCGGAGAACCTCTTGAAGTGCTTCTACACGCTGAGACTCTAGGGTTGGCCGAGGCCACGACTCCATATGCGGCAGCATGGGCAGCGATGGAAAGCATCGTGAAATTTTTAGTACGAAGGTCTCAGCGCTCGCATTCCTTCAACCTTTTGCTGAATGTGACTCGTAGAGCCGCAGAGATTGTCAACGTAGAACAGCGCTTTCGTCGTAGTTGGGCCGGATAGCTCACGCCAGTGCGTGTGTAACGTTGCCTTGAAGGACGAAACCCTGATCTTTCGATGTCAATGCGAGTACGCCCTGTGACGCTATAAGTGGACCCTTGACTTCTTTCTCTGACAAGAACCTCAAGTTACAGGCCGGACCTTCTTAGGTTTGGCTTCGCAGAATTGCATCTGACTCGGTGACCGGACGCATTGGGAAGCGAAGCGACGGGGTGGCAAGGCTGCTGTCGCCGTATCGATGGAAGCCAGTGCTCAAGCCACTTACGTCGCCCCAGCGTCTGGACGGTGTCACGAAGAATGCGCCTTCCACGGGCCTGGGTATGCGATACTCCTGGATATGGCCAGTCCAGTGCCCGGGAGCTCCAATTCGAAGTGTAGCATCACCCGCAGGGGCACCCGTATCATATCTTGACTGATGTCTTGTTAGCCATCTCGACTGTACATGTGTCCATGTGCACGGAACGCTCAGAGGGAGAAGGTTGGTGCACCATATTCCGACAGAGTGGTTCTTCGTCTTCAAAGAAGCCTTCTCCTAGGGAATGTACTCCGGCAAATACTTAAATAAAACCAAGCCACTAGAGGAAAGGCAACGTTCGCACGGTACGAGTTTCGTGTTCTCTCTACTTTCATGCGATTTTCTTATAACCGCCCAGTGCTCTAGGTTCAGTGCCGTGACCGCAGCCTATAAGTTTGTAAATACCACCTCAAAGTATCTACGCAACGAGATATTCGAGCCGTTTGTCTCCGTATCGTCTTAGTAGACATGTTTGCCGACCGCTTCACCACTGCTTTAGCGAACATGGCTAGCCCTCTACTGTCGGTCGGGGGGCTGGCTTTGGTTGGTCGCCCACACGTTGCTTATCCTTGTAGTGATCACTGAAAGTTCTATCTTAGGTCGCGCACTATTGGTTCAAGAAGTACGAGCCGACGGATGTCCTCTCACTCGGTGTCTTACTTGGCTTATTCCCGGTCCTGCCAGTCATCATGTCACCCCTATCCTCAACCTCTACGCCATTTGCCATCCTCGCGGGCTATTGTTCTTTCTATGCTGCCTTGTTTTGTTCCATCGCCATATATCGGGTCTCACCGCTGCACACGCTATACAAGTATCCGGGACCATTTATCAGCAGGTTTTCGAACTTTCACCTGGTGCTCGTTGCTGCTCGGGGAAGGCAACATCACTACTTCAAGAAGATGCATGAAAAGTACGGTCCCATTGTTCGCCTGGGTGAGCAGTCCTAGTCTTATACCGCGTCCTGATCACTGATGCGCATCTTCCTGAAGGGCCGAACGTGCTATCTATTGTGGACGTCGAATTACTTCCTTCCATCCTCGGTGCAGATGGCATGCCAAAGGGTTCAAGTACGTCCCGATATCTTTCAGTCGTCTGTATGTTTGACATTCTCTGTAGTGTGGGATGGACGCCGGATCTCCGGAAATCATGGACAGACTGCTGCCAGAATTGCGAAAGGCGATCTCGTTGGAGCTCGCGACAAGCAGATCCATGCGGATGCACGGCGGGTGTGGAATCGCGGTTTTACTAGCGCATCTATCAGGAAGTATGAGCCCATTCTCATTCGGCGCGTGGGCCAATTGGTTGAGATGCTGGAAGCAAAATGTCCCTCCGCTGTGACTCACGATGCGAGTGTACCTGAAGATATGTCAAAATGGCTGAACTTCTTCTCGTAAGCCCTCTTGCGGACTTCGCGCTAGCCATGACACTGATAGGCAGTAGATTCGACCTCATGGGGGACTTTGTGTAAGTAGGAAATGCCTCGAGGTCCCGTGCTGTGTTATAATGACACTGCCCGAGACAATAGCTTCGGTGGTCCGTTCGAGTTTCTGCGCGATGGTGACAAGGACGGCTTATTGCAGACCATTCAGGATGGGTTACGGTATGTTGGATCGTATATACTATTCAGAAAGGTGGAGTTTACTCACGCAAGTAGTTTATCAAGCCTTACGGGCCATATTCCATGGTCGTTCAAGGCGGTCATGAAACTGCCCTTCCTCCCACCGCAAATGAAGGGAGTTGGGGAGTTTGCTCACAGGCAGGTCTTGAGGCGGCTGAAGGACGGTGCCATACACGACGATTTGTTCTACCACCTCGTAAGCTTGACGTTCTTACATACCTGTCAGATGTCTGTCTCATATGGTACATCTCACTTGGCAGAATGACGAGGAAAAAATCGACAATGATCCAACTCCCCTACCAGTCCTGGTCACATACGCCGTCACAGCGATCATAGCAGGCTCAGACACGACTGCGTTCTCTCTGAGCAGCGCGTTGTATCTGCTTATTGAACACCCAGCGTGTTATCAGCGGTTACGATCTGAAGTGGACGCCACATTCACTCCTGGAACCGGATTGCCGACGGACTTTGCCAAGCTTGCGCAACTCGAGTACCTCAACGCGGTAGTGTGAGCCATTTTCTCCAGCTCATACAAGTTGAGGCTGTTGATACCATCGTAACAGTAACGAAACCTTGCGTTTGTTTCCTTCGGTGCCGACATCGCTACAGCGTGCACCCACCCCAGGCAGTGGCGGCCACCTCCTTGGCCCCGAGTAAGTTCTATCCTCTGCATTGAGTAGCTGTGAATGTGACCTTCGCATGCAGCATGTTCATCGCCGAGGGTACGGCTGTCTATGTGCCGCCCTACGTGTATCACCGTGACCCGCGGTACTTTTATCCCGACCCAGACGCATTCCTCCCGGAGCGCTGGCTGAAAGGCGAAGACGACGTGGCGACGGTCCTCACCCCGAACGCGTTCATGGCATTCTCCGCAGGGCCAGCGAATTGCATTGGAAAGCCGCTCGCACTCATGCAGATGAGAATCATGCTGGCATCCCTTCTCCAAGCCTTTGACATGCGCTTCCCCGAGGGATATGATAGCAGGCAGTGGCTAGACAGTCTAAAGGACTCGTTTGTGACGACGCGGGGATCTTTGCCTGTGATTTTGACCCGTCGCTCGAAGGATTAATCGATTAAGGCTTCGATATCCTTTTCACTGGTACATCCGCCGCCAACGATTCGTTCAACTGACTCTCTGTAGAGTTAAGGCGCCGAGTTAATCGAGAGTTGATGCTTCTAGTACACCTACAGGCTACTAGACTCTAGTAGGAGCAATATTAGCACAGTGTGAGTCCAGCCGCATTCTCCGAGTTACGTGATTGGCCGATAGTACTTACCCGGTATGCCTCCAATACCTTTGACAAAGCGGGAGAAGTCTTGTACGAATCTCGCGGCTATGGAGATAACGGAACCTTTTGAGAACTTCAAATTGAACAGGTTGTCAGCGATGACAAGAGGCGCTGGTTCCTAGTTACGATGTCTGATTGCATTCTGATTCCTCGCCCCATGCTATAATCGACTGTATACTGACTGCGAGGCCACGACTCCGAGCAAAGCGCGCGGTTCAGTATTTAACGGCCCACTTGTACTTGATTCGCAACTCCTACGTATCAGCAGCCATGTCGCGCCTGTCAAGCACCCCGTCCCCTCGAAGGCATCTCGATGTGGTCCAGGTTCACTGGCGTGAGCTAATAGACTACAGGACAAACTCTCGAGTACCCGTCGTCGACGGTCGCACATTCAGTGTGGCGGCTGTGGCGGCGGTGTCACGGTACGTGTCTTCTCTATTTCAACTTCCCAACAAGGGAATATTGTTCTCTTGCTGGTTTCTCAAGGCAGCTCACTTGTTCAATTCTACGAGCATGTCATGTATGCTTACACTCTATTTACAGGTTTCGCATTGTCCCGGAGCTGACGACGGCGGAAGACATTCTGGCAAAAGTGGACGCCGCAGCCACAATCGTTGCACAGTTCGTGGCTCAATCAGCACTGTCCGGCGCAGGGAGTATGTACGGCACGACGACCGGATTTGGAGGCAGCGGTGAGTATCGTGTCTCAGTGTTGCCGCGTCGATTATTAAATATCCAGCCTGCACGACACCATGATTGTCTTCACGATGTCAGCGTATGTGTCTATACCGATGCTCTAGAGGAATCATTCACTAATTACAAGTCACCGACGGATAGCCGTACTCGCATTACTACATCAGTTCCCAAGTTGCAACGCGTACTCATCCAAGGTCTTCAAGCTGGGATAACTCTGCCGCCTCCTCGGCAGGAATCTGAGGGAGACGGGGTGCCACTAGCTGTCGGCATACGGTCTCTAACCTATGCCCAAGATCTCCATACATTGAATGCGAGCAGCCTCATCACGCCAGAAGAGTGGGTGAAAGGTGAGCTGTTACGCTAGCGGCCACGGTGTGTGGCAAGAATGGAATGCTTACACACCTTCGTTAGGTGCCATAGCGATCAGGATGAACTCCCTGGTCAGAGGACACTCAGGCGTTAGGCTCAGCGTAATCGAATCGTTGGGACAGCTCCTCAAGGAGAATATTATACCATGTCCTCCGCTCCGGTCCGTCTCTCATCTAGTACCTGTTGCACATCTACTCATTTTTCCGTGGTTTCTCCGGATTCTCAATCTCGTGGTCCATGTGTCACAGGCAAACTATCAGTGCCAGCGGCGATCTCGGACCTCTGGCATATATTGCCGGTGCGCTCACAGGAGACAACCACTGCCTCGTATGGGACGGAGAAGGGTTGGTGCGTGACAAGCATGAGAGGTTTCGAAGACTGACTCTCTGTGGCCAGGTCGAGCCGGGCTCTGACAACGGCCCCTCTCGCTCTCAGTCGTCGCTCGCTAACTCCTCTAGAACTTCTTCCCAAAGAAGGACTCGCGATCGTCAATGGAACTGCGCCGTCTTGCGCCGTTGCAGCCTGCACTCTGCATGATGCGCATTTCCTGCTTCTTCTATCGCAGGCGACGACGGCTATGTCTGTCGAAGTGCTTCTGGGAACAGCGGAGAGCTTCACTCCCTTCATCAGCGAGGTCGCGCGGCCCCATCCTGGCCAAGTGGAGGTCTCAATGAACATACGGAATGCCTTATCTGGAAGCAAGCTTGTCCAAAGCTACGACGAACGTAATGCGACCGAGAGGCTCAGGCAAGATCGGTACAGCCTGCGAACTGCGCCGCAATGGCTTGGACCGCAGGTCGAAGAGCTGCTGAGCGCTCATCATACGATTACCATCGAAATAAATTCGACGACGGACAATCCGATCATTGACGTGAGCAAGGGCGAGCGGGGAAACATCAGCGGCGGAAACTTCCAGGGAACATCGTTAACAGTCGCGATGGAGAAAGTACGCATTGGATTGCAGCATGTTGGTGGGTCCTATAAGAGCTCGATATATGTATGTCGCTTCAACGCTGCTTGTCTAGGAAGGATTGCATACGCCCAGCTCGTCGAGCTCGGCTCTCCGAGCATGAACCGGGGACTCGCTCCTGATCTCGCGGCGAACGAGCCTAGCTTCGATTATGGACAGAAGGCGCTCGATATGGCGTGCGCTGCCTATCTAGCGGGTACGTATTGGACTGCTCGTGCTGCTCGTAAATTCTCCTGACCGTGGTGGCAGAGTTGTCGTTTGTGGCGAACACAGTGTCCAACCACGTCCAGCCTGCGGAGATGCATAACCAGTCCGTGAACTCGCTCGCAATGATCTCAGCGAGGTACACAGCGACGGCGGTACAGCTCGTCCAGATGGTTCGTTACACACA
Source organism: Fomitopsis serialis (assembly GCF_022376445.1). NCBI lineage: Eukaryota > Fungi > Basidiomycota > Agaricomycetes > Polyporales > Fomitopsidaceae > Fomitopsis > Fomitopsis serialis. The sequence goes on from NW_025955046.1 coordinate 79,720, forward strand.
TCATCTGTGCCGGGAGAGGCGCAGTCTGACGACCATTGCAGATTCTTTCGAATCTCCTTCTCTCTGTGTGTCAAGCCTCGGACCTTCGCGCAATGTACGCTGCGTTTTTCGTCAAGTTGGGCGATAACCTTCACGACACCCTCTCCGCTACGATCACCCCGCCTCTGCCTCCTCCCGAAATGGACCGGCTCTGTGCGATACTGGCCGACCAGGTCAAAGCGAGCTTCGGCGAGACCTCGTGGTTGGACACGAAGGATCGGTTCCACACGATGTGCAAACCATTGCTCGCTGATGTCCACACCTTCCTTGTAGCGCAGGCACTCTCGGACATGTATTCCTTCAACGGTCATGCGTTCCACACCACGCTCGCTGCGTCTTTGGCAGCTGCCTGGATTTCGAACAGGGACACATACTTCCGGGATGGCAGCGCCGAAGAGTTGCTTGGGCATGGCACCCAGAAGCTCTATCGCTGGGTCAGACGTGGCCTCGGGTTGAGTATGCGTCGAGGCATTGACATTGATCGGGGCACCATTGATCTCGACGTCAGCAAGATATACGAAGGGATAGTCAATGGTGATGTGAACGATGTTCTCGTGGACGTTTTCGGCGGAATAGAGATGTCTCAGTGATGATCTGAGACCAAGCTACAGCGAGTACGAGGAGCGGACGTCCGCGGGGGAGGTTTGTGTTATGCTAGGGTCAAGCCAGGACAGAGATTGCATTCCCTTCATAACGTGACACTGGTCGACTCGGTTAGCAGGCAGTAGACAACTTAAGACTCCTGAAGGGCAGCTATACCAATGCACAGGTCGACTATGAAACCGTACGGCACCAAGTACCCATAATGACCTGTCTACAGCGATGAAGCTTTGAAGGGCCGACAACGAGAAGGCATATGCCAGGCCGTAGGTGGTACTGCACCGGATCCCGTATACGACCCATTGAGCCCAGAAGATCACAGTACGTCGCCTTCTGCTGTGTGGCTTCGTCGTAGTGTTTAACCTCCTTTGTCAATCCTCACACAGCTACATACGCTGTTGGACATCCCTGAGTACGACAACAGAGCGTCTGTACACATTTCACGAGGGAATTGGCTATCGCCGACGAGGATGCGACAGTGACAATGGGCTGAAGCGCATTAATCAGTCATTGCCAGATCCTGACGAATGATTAATGAAGTCGACAGCCGCTTCGTAAGTGAAACTGCATTAGATTGCGAATTGTGGAAGCAATCTTACTATCGCCAGGACACGGCTGACCAAACTACGAGTGTAGATGCTCTGTGCCAGGCAGTGTCTGTGTGAAAATAGCTCTAGGCTCAGCCTCTGGCGCCGCGCGGGAGGCCAGCTTCCACCAATCTTTTCACATGGCGGAGTACGCCGCTGGCATCCATTGGCAGGCACCTGGTAGGCACTCAGTGATATCACCGTTCCGGAACATCAGAAGGACACTGAGCTTTGCGCTTCGTGGGCAAGAGGTGGAACTGCCAGTGGGCACAAGATCCGGGACTCACCAATACTGACGGACCACGGGAACATGCTTCGTCAGAAGGCGACGACCATTGACATCTTCCACTGCCAGGTGTGGGGACTCGGTGCCAGCGCTGGCACCCAGATTCGGGAATCCAACCCACAGGTTGGATCGCTTTGGCTGAGTAAGTACAGTTGCCGTGTCGTAACCGGCATGTCCGAGTCAACTTCGACGGGCTTTCGGAAATCCCACCACTGCAGAGGAGGAGGGGATTCCACGTAGTCAAGTATTGGCACTGTGCTCGCGATCGAGCGCACCGCATGGCAGCACACAGGCCTATTATGTAGATACTTACAGTACATGATAATGCCAGTGATACCGTAGGGCCGGAGGATGCGTGTGCATTTCCCCCGGACACCTGTTACACGGAACTTGAGCTTGAACTTACAATAATGGACCAGGCGAGCTCTCCACGTCCGGCAGCGAGCCGCTTCCACGGGCCGACGTTCGCTGCCCAGGTGGTTCATTATGTAAGCTCATTCGACCGACTGCTACGGTTACGGAGATTCCTAACATCAAGCTTCCAGCTAGGTCCATATCGTTGGGCCCCGCACGGAAAGTGCGCATAGGAGCGGGGGTCGTCGGACGTTGGTATTTGGTGATCCGGACATTGTGCCGCTCGACCTGGGCCGCCTAGCCAAGGTCGCGGCTGCCTGGCTCAGCCTGGCCGTCAAATTCCGCTGCGCCCGGCGTGATCCCATATCAAACCCGTTGGACTCCGCCTATGTGTGTTTGAAAGGCGCGGGGCCCAACGATATGGACCTAGCTGTCAAGCTTCAAGTGTCCGCGCCAAGATTGAAGTACTGATATCCGTTGCCACAAGTCCAATATCCCGAACTGCGTGACACGGGTAGTCTGCATGATGATACCTGGGCACGCCGGGTGTTTTTGCGCAGCTGTGACTCGTGTCAAGTTTACCAGACAAGCTGGGATTGCGGCTGCAGATGAGACAGATGCTCACTTCTATGCCCATTCGAGAACACGTTGATTATGCTAGACGGGTACGTAACCTTCATTCTGTGTCTAGGAAAGATCTCATGGTCGTCATTTCCTACGGATGCTCATCCACATCATGATCATATGGGAAGAAGCGCAACTACAACACTCACGTTCCAATCAAGCCTGCTGTAGCTCTTCTGGACTGCAATCACTGAACCTGATATTGAGCAATCAAATGATCTCATGTGCGGCGGTGTCAGCGACTCCAGCGTTTGCAGTAGGCAAGGAATCATGATGTACGAACAGAAAGCCGCCAGAGGCGTGGTACACGCACCGAGAGTACGTATTAGTCTATGCCTTTCGAGCACACTCTGTACTAACATCCCTGTTTCGTAGCTCGTCCTTCACTGGATCTGCAATCTGTTGCGCTCTCTATGACCATAGAATCCAGGACTCGATACATAGACACGATGCCTGACGATTACGGCTTGGTATGTTGCATTATAGACTGCCACTGTACCGCAATTCATGACATGGTTGCCAGACGTCGTCTTGTAGGGTGGAGACTGGATTCTGGTGGAAGACGACTGGCGAACCCTTCGCGCGGATGTTGGCCAAGTCAGCTTATCCCGCTTCCGTGCAATCCGCCTATATGGCTATGTTTTACCTTATTGTCTGCCCCGAGTTTGGCACGAGTCCTTATCTCGCCTCGCCATCCATCGGCTCGCCCTTCACCATGGGAGCGAGTGGACAAGGTACCGACCGAAGCCCACTGCACCAGCATTTTCCCTCGTACATGACAGACGACCACTCGCCGATCGAGTTGTCCTGCATCTACGGGAGGGGAAGGTCGCCCCAGATACGTTTTGCCATAGATCCCATAAGTCGACATCGAAGCATCGAGCCTGCCCCCGGGTCTTCCAGCAGCTAGCAGATACACTCTCGCTAGTTGACGCTGACCTGACTTGGTGCTTAATTTGCGCAGAGGAGCTTGCTGTGCCAAATGCTGCGAGGATTCCCAAACACCCCTCACGATACTTCGTTGGTCAGTACGGGTTCCTTCGCGTACAATGTCTCACTCACTCAGCAGCAGGATTCGATCTTGGCCCCCAGTCTTTACATCTCAAGGCCTACTTTATGACCGAAGCTCGCGCATCGAGCCTCGGTGTCCCAAAGCTGGAACTTGTGGCTGCTGTTGTCCGACGGCTCTCAAGCATACCCCACGACCCCCTCCCGAATCTGATGATTGCGTGGGGCACCCTTCACAAATTCCTTACTTCTCTCCCCGCCCACCTCGCACCTTCTGTGGATATTGTCGCCGTTGACTGTGTCCCCTCACGCGAGAATCGACTGAAGGTCTATGTCCGTACGTCTCGGGCCTCCTTTTCCAACCTCAGACACCACATGACACTGGGCGGCACACAAGAAACACGTACGACGTCCTCGGCGCTCAAGATGGCCAGTGCCTTTTGGAAGCTCCTCTTCTCCAATCTCCCTGACGGAGACGAGCCGGACGTCGCCCAGGAGCGTCTGCGTCATCCTACCAGTGGCCTCCTCTTCTACTTCGAGCTTCGTGGCGATAGTACCATTCCACTTCCGAAGGTATACATACCTGTCCGGCATCTTTGTCCGGACGACGAATGTATTGTTCGTGCCGTGGAGATGACATATGCCATGATCGGACTGGAAGACGCCAAGCAACAATACGGTAACTTTGTACGAGGAAGCTTGTGAGTGTTTGAATTGATGACCTCCGCTGTACACTGCTCTGAGAGTGCCCTTCCACGCAGCACCCACCGCCCGCTTTCTGTACATGCAGGCATTCATACTTATGTCGCGTTCGCGGCGAAGCCAGACAAAGCAGAGATCACTACGTACTTTAGTCCGGAGTGTTTCGGGCCTGAACGCGAGGCCGAAGCAGTTCCTTCGGTCCGTCTGTGAGCATCTGTCAGTATACCTGAAGGCAAGAATGAATTAATGACTCCCGGATCACGCACATGATCGTCGCTAGCATTAATTGGTCGCAGTGTCGGTTCGATTGAGCTCACGGATTAGCAATCGGCAGCCCCCAAAAGGATGCGCGAAGGTGTATACACTGTCATCATGTAGACGCGAGCGCTCTGTTGTAGTTGTTACTAGAATATCCAAGCGTCACATACGGGGAAATGACGACGACTTGAGCATCTCTCACCAGCACCGCCGCACACTGGCACCCCGGATCTAGTCCTATATGGAGTCAACGTTCCCTCAATGATGCCAGTGCACGGTGTACATCAACTTCCCTAGTCTTGTCGATGCGACCGGTGAAAGAGTGTGTGGACTGACTCGGAGGACTCGTACAGTGTTCTTGCCGATGGTACTCCAGACACCGCCGCGGAGAATCCTATCAAGAAAGAAGGCAATTGCCTGGATGCATGAGAAATTGATATTTGAAATTAGAAAGCCTGGAGCGAATACCGCAACTAAAGGTTTCATGCTATGTATCCATCAGAGCATTCCGCGAGTGGTTATTGTCAGAAGCTGGCACGAATAGTTATCCTTGTCTGAACCTTATGTCATTTGAGAACATGTGAGCAGTGCGCACCGGATAGAACGAGAAGAGTATCACTACCTGTACGTCTTTCCGAGTCTGCGACCATCTGCGACCGTCGAACGCTATGCCTGCCAGTCAGCCTCTTTGCTACCCAAGATACGACGGCCAACCTACTAGTAATGGAGTCCCGATTCCACCGCTTCTGCCTCTCGTACCGCCGCGGACATTCTCCACCGCTCTCTACCACAATCTCCCTGAGCCAGCGAATGTAGCAAACTACAGAAGGACGTCTCATTTGGTCCCAGCAGCGAGCCCACGATCGCTCACCTTTACATCGCCTTTGCGTGAAGACGCGACGAGGAGCGAGCGCGTCGACGCAAAATCCCTTGCAAAGGCACTCATCGACGCGAAGATAGATTTCGAGACGGGACCGGCGCAGAGACAGTACAAAGGACGGTCGCAGGCCACGCTGTGGAACTGCGTAGATCGCTATGTCCGTCGGAGTCCTCCAATCGACCACCGCAACCGCGGCATCACGTTGTTCCTGACCCACGCGACTGGCTCGCCTCGTCAGGTTAGATCCAAGTCGCTGACGCCTATGGGCGACATTGATCCCTCTATCTCAGATTTGGGAGCCCACCCTAATCCGCCTGTTTGGCCACGCGCAAGCAGTGTCGTCGCTGCTGATTGACGAGATATGGTCGTTTGAGTCCGTGCAGCATGGTGACTCTGGCGTCCTGAACGACGCAGAGCTGCGCGATGTATGTACGTATCCTTGCCCTGTCTCTCTCGAACGTCGCTGAGGACTGGTCTCAAAGTCGACTGGCAGGATCAGACTCGCGATATCCATAATTTTGTCCTCCATTACTTGCCTACCCACTGCTCTGCCGCATCCCTCCCTCTCCATCTAGAATACATCGAGGCCCGTCCTGAGCAACGCCCGATCATCGGAATCGGACATTCGTATGGAGGAACCACGCTGTAGGTGACTACGAATTACCTCTACTATCTCGTCATGCTCACAACGTGTTGCACACTGCCTGCGGCGCAGCATACGGGCTGCAATAGCTAAACCTGAGTTATTCCAGCGTCTCATCCTGGTTGAACCAATGATCACTCCCCCGACTTTCACTCGTGGAAAGGGGCTGAACCTCCTGCTCTGGAGCGCGCTCGGGAAGCCGAGTCAATGGTCGTCCAGGTGCGTACCACGCCGACCAGCGTAGCAGCTTATCCTCACGCGATTGTGCCTACAAAGGGCGCATGCGAAAAGCGACCTGTCACAGTCCAGGGTGGCGAAGGCTTGGCACCCGGATGTCATCGACATCTTCGTCAAGCACGGGCTCGTCGGGTGCGGCGATGCGAGGGCACCGGACACTGTTCGCCTGAAGACACGGCCGTTCGACGAGGCCGTTGTCTACTGCGAGTGGAACGTGTGCTATGAGGCGTGGACGGGCCTGAAGGACATCCCTCCTGGGCTCAGCCTCCACTGGATTATGAGTGCCAAGTCAAATGCGACGTGGGTTTCTGCCTAGCACGATGTATATGTATCGTTGAGACGTGCACCAGGACTGGTGGAACAGCCATGACACAAGAAACCGTGTGGAGAAGGGCTGAGAACGCCAGCAATGTCCGCGTGGACGCGGGTCACCTTGTGAGTACCGCTTCTCTGTCCGTTTGGCATGCGGTGCGCTCAGACGACGGTACATAGATCGTTCACGAGGCGCCTGACGAATTGGGTGAGTCGCTATCGCGTGCGGTATGCCTCAGGCAGCCATACTGATTCAATGTCGCCCAGCTCGCGAGCTCATCAAAGCCCTATCTGGGTGCCCGTTAGTTCCGCTGCCCAAGTCCCAGCTGTAACAGGGGAAGAAGAGGAAATAATCTCATGACATCTAGTACAAGTGTTCAGCGCTCAACGTTTCAACTGTCGCAATGATAAATCATGAGCCCACGTAGCTGACGTCTATCGGTGGCTTCATGGTTACGGTTTCGCTCGCCTTGCCGCCCCAATTTCTCCCCCATATTTCTCACTGTCAAGATATACTGAGTACTCTGGGCAGTCGCATGGTGCGTCTCTGAGAGTGAATAACGTGACATAAGGACTAGGAACATAGCAGTCTACTTCGTCCCCGTATTTATAGAGCATGATCGAGATGCCCACGGGACTTCCAAAATGTATGATGTACATCATTTCGGTACCTCTGCTGCTAAGCATCGAGCGGCCGAACGCATTACACCCAAGGCGTATCGCGCCGCCTAGCATTCATGGTCCTCCCAAGACCAATAACGAATGCACCGACGAGAATTACAGTCTGCGGCATACTGCGTCAGCCTAGAGCCCCGAATGCAACAACCATATGCAACTGGCGACTTACCGCGCTGAATATGATCGGGCGGTACCAGTAGTACGGTCCGGCGGTCAGAAGGGCGCCGTCAATGGGCGTGCCGGTGAGGTTGCAGACGGACCCAATGAAGAATGCGAGGCCGAGGCGGACGCTGTGCGTGGCGAGAGTCACAAGTCAGATCGTGACGGAGGACACGGGCGGCGTACCCGATCTGACTCGGGTGGGGAGACAGGGAGGCCAGTGTCGGCGACACCAAGGAGAGCACTGGTGACGACAGCCGCAGCAGAGGTGTCAGTGATCAGTGTGAGAGCGGACGCGGCCCGGGAGACCTACCCGCGCCCGAGAAGAAGCCGTAAAGCACGGCAAATACAGCGACGCCAGCGACGGTTGATACTCCGAAGAGGCCCAAGATGAGGATGCCCGCGCCGAAAGACACCGCGGTGAGCGCGTTCATCGGGCCAAAGTAGTCCGCGAGCATGTTGGGGATCGTGCGGCCGAACACGGAGCTGGCGTTCAGGATGGCGAGCTGCGAGGGCAGTAAGAGGCGAAGCGGATGCCTGGATGACAGAGCGGGACGTACAGTGTAGAACCCGAACGTCGCATCCAGTCCATGCGAGATCGTGAAAAGCTGTAAGTAAAAATCTGGAATGGTATGAGCTTACAGAATCTTGTGTGCGTTTTGTAAACGTACACGGGAAGAAAAGGCCCCAGAATACCAGGAAGAACCTGGGAAGGCACCTTTAGCTTGGAGCGGACACGGCAAAGGAAATTACGACGGCTCACCCAGCAACAGAGACGATGTAAGTCGCATCCGTTAGTACGTCTTTCAGCGAGAAGGCACGAGGCGGTGGCGCGCTCCTCTTGGCATTGCTCGTAGAGAGACCGAGCAGCATGAGGCCATTCGCAAGGGCGAGCAAGCCCAACGTGAGGTAAGCGGTCGCCCGGACGCTCGGACCAAACCCGATTTGCCTGTCAAAATATAACTGGTTCAACAGGATCGGGTAGATGATTCCGCCAACAGAAGAGCCTGGAAGCGGACATCGTCAGCACGTAGCTCAGAAAGTCGCGTCTCGACATACTCACCGGTGATCACTGCTCCCATGGCAAGTGCGCGGCGCTCTTTCCAGTAATGGGCTTGGATCGCGACAGCAGGGACGTATAGTAGTCCGGAGCCGAGGCCCATGCCAATACCCAAGGAAAGATACATTTGATAGTAGCTGGAGACATGAGCGAGCGAAACCATGAACAACCTGCGCACGATGGGCATGAGTGAGCAATGTGATTTGGAGCAAATCGGATGAAGATACTAACGAGAATACATAGAGGACGGAGCCAATGACCATGGTTTGTCTGAAGTAGCCCTTGTCGAGAAGTCTGCCTGCGGGAAGAGCCATCGCGTTGAAGAAGAAGAGCTGTGTAGAACCAATCCAGCTGATGTTTGACGGTGTGGATGTTTTGGAAGTCGTGAGCAGGTCCTGGTAGACACCGAACGCATTCGTGTAGCCAAAGGTCGTGAAGAGCAGAAGCCAGCTTGAAGAATGTAGGCATCAGGCGAACGAGTTTCACTCCAGTAGTGTGGCAGACATACCTTCCGACGAGCACCAACCAGGCATCCCTGCCTGGGCGCGTGGGGGTTGCTGCCGCAACGACTTGCGTTACCTCTGGCTTGCTGTCGGCAAGACCGTCCTCTGGCATGTGTGGTAGTGCGGCCCCGTCCGTGTTCGCGGCGGGAAGAGTATCAGTAGACATTGCCGTTCAGACAGGACAGGCGGTATGAGCCCAGGGCGCGACAAGTGCCCGTGCAGGGTACCACGACGCGAAATGGTCTTGCGGAGGCAGGCCGGCATAGCACTGCGATCGTGTTTGGCAAGTGTTATACCACCCTAGTGTCCCATGACATCGCCGTGACATGATCCAACAGCGTGTGGTACAATATTTAATATCCATTCGAATTCCTCGGGCTAAGTAGAATGGAAGTCGTTCGCCGAGAGAGGAAACGCCACCATGGTCGGGGACCCCGGACCGTGGAGGGTATTCCATTTAGTCACCCCAAATCAACCTCGCCACTCCGCCTTCTTGGGCGCTAGCATGGATTAGTCACGATCCGAGCCTGCAGGGCGAACACCGTGACAATCATGATTTCACTCAGGATCTCCTCCGGAGTGCATGGCAGCGAGCGCTGAGGGCACTCCCTCGGACACAAAGAGGGCGGTCATGCGCGGATCCCGCACCGCTCAATTGGAAGCTCGTGGAGACGGCAATGGCCACTGTGGTAAGCAGAATCCCGTCCATTATACTTGCAGACTCTGGGCTGACTTCCATCAAGTTAAGAACACGCCGCCGGCGCAGAACCGCGTGCATCGTGGCATTACCTTCCCATGCGTCGCCACGTATCGTATGTATCTGAACACTAATGTAGATGTACTGCGCGCTGCCAGTGTTGGTCTGTTGCTGCCCACTGATGGGTGCAGCCTTCCTACCACGAAGACGAAGCATGCCTGGGATCGCATAATTTCTCCGCATTCTCCTCATGATTGAACGTGAACGATGAAATCCAGTCTCCAATCAACATCGTAAGGTAGCGCGCCTGCTATCGCTTACTCCATTCCGTACCTGCGCCAACTCTCTCACTCGAGTCTAAGTTTTGTGTGCCTCCATTTGCACGGTGTGCATCAAAAGTGTCCGTCACCTGCGCGTCTTGTATATAGTGCCTCAGCCACGCACCGACCGCGAACTTTACCCTGGTGGCCATGGCTTCAATTGACCTCACCGCTGGCGCCGTCGAGGTTGGCATCGTGATATCGACATTCCTGTACGGCATTGCGACGGTGCAGGCCTACATATACAGTCGGTCAAATCATCAAGATCCACTCTGGCTCAAGTCGCTGGTAAGATTTTCGTCGCATCCATGTTTTCCGCGATCTCATTCTGTGTGAACAGGTTGGCGTAGTATGGTGAGTACTCTGGCGGCATGTCTAGAAGTGACGACTAACGGACGACCCAGGCTACTCGAGACCCTGCTCACCGTGCTGACGTGCATGTACCTGTACTCCTTGACTATCACCCATTTTGGCGACATCGATACCCTGCAGAACCTACCATGGCCAATGGACGTCACATTTGCGATCGGCGGCATTGTCAGTGGTCTAGTACAAGTAAGTCTCGCCGTGTGGCTTGCCGTGTCGCATCTGATTTTTGCCAGTCATTCTTCGCCTGGCGCGTCTACGTTATTTCCCGCCGCCTAGAGACCAGCATCGTGTCCTGGGTAGGGTGTGTATGCCGCGTCGCAATCACGCTCACCATATGCATACTCGACATCAAATCGAAGACCGTCGGTCGCTATGAGAGCCGGTACGGCTGGACGATCACCTTCTCCCTCTCGCTCGCCATGTTCATCGACGTCCTCAACACTTGCTCCCTCTGCTTTTGGCTGTGGCGTAAGAAGGACAAAGAACACTCGTGCGAGCACATTTACCTGCTAGCGTTCTCCCCGCCAACACTGACTCTTGCCCTCTCAGGACCAGCGCATTGATCGACAAGGTTATGACGTGGACGATTGGTGGGTCCGCCTTGATAAACAGCCTTCCTCCTGTCTGACTGCATGGGACGCACTATGAAAGAGACCGGATTAGTGACTAGGTAAGCGCGACGCAGGAATACCAGCTGTCATACTCATACTTGGAACAGTATCTGCGAAATACTGATGCTATCCCTCGTAAGCTGATCCTTTCCTTGCTACTACTGACACTCGTCGGCTCTGATCTCGCTCGCCCTAGAACCTGACCCGGCCTCAAGACGGTAAGTCTCCTGTACGTGTCCCTCTCTTCGGTACTCATTCGCACTATTCCGCCAAGACATCTGGATTGCCATCCTCATGTTCTACGCCAAGCGTAAGCACGCGCGTCGAATGCAGAAAGAACCGCGCTGACATCGTCCGCGCCCTCAGTCTACTCAAACTCCATGCTCATGTCGTGAGTCCGCACTGCTCCTCGCGCGCCGCCGCCCCACGCGTCCCGGCTCACCGTAAGCCGTCTAGGCTGAACGCACGAGACTCTCTGCGGAAGCGCGTTCCCATGCCGAGTGTCTCCGGCCTGCAATTCGCTACGCAGCCGATCTCCGTTTCCGTGAGGCAGGTGGGTGGCAATCGATTGATCGCTGTGCAGCATGCGAGTTCTTACGCAGTGTGTTTTCTCTCTAGCAGGACGTGGAAAGCAGCTTGGAGATGGACGCGCTCGGGGAGTCGCAGCCCTCCAAGCGGTCGTTCTCGTGGGCCGCACATTGAGCCCAAGCTGGGGTGGTGGCTGAGCGTTCTTGGACTTTGCAAGTTGGTAGCCGTCCGATCATCTCGAGGCCGGATGTATGGTTTGATATGTGTACTCTCTGCCACTCTGCTCGTTTCTGAAAATTGATACTTATGTTCCAACATCGTGATATGCGGAGCGCGAGAATGTACCTCAGGAGGCCAGTATCCCCTGGTTCTCGTGGACTTGGGTCTCGCATTGGTGTTGTAGGAGTAAAGACCCGGATCATCCAACGTTCAGCTTCTCAGCCATTCCTGTGTTATCCAAACAGCCTCGTCTAGGGAAGAAGACAAGAGACATACAACGATTCATCAAGAACGGTAGATATATGTGGGGATGTTGCCTTCAAGTCCCGACAAGGGACCCACGGTCTAGCGACATGTTTTATATTGGTGAAGGCTGCTTGAGGCTGATCAAGCAGCTTGCGAGACACCGCGATGCAAAACCGCGAGATGCTAAGTATTACGGCAAGATCGCTGAATTGGAGGCACCCTAAGTTCGTACCTACCCTGCCGAGTACCTTACGATCGCGCACGGTGTATTAGTATTAGTACGGTTGGCGGGCGAATAGGGACGAATCGAGAAAACGCCGCGAGGCTGACAAAAAAGCATCCGCGACGCAGCGCGCGGGATCTAGATCTCAGCTATCTCAGCGAAGTCCATGTATAAGAGTGCCCGGGGTCCCCGACGGCACATCCTTCAACGTCACCGCGGTCAAGCTTCTCGCACGGCGCGCATGGCCTGCAGTACTTGCGATCCCCCGCGTCCGGATTCTTGTCCGCGAAGGGCGCAGCTTACGGTATCTGGATGCTTGTCTGGATGTCCACCTCTTCCTCAACGTTCACATCCCGCAATCGGGCTCGCATGTACCACGACCGAGCGCTGTCTATCTACTTCATCGTCTGAGCAAACATGCAGTCCTCTCCAAACGCTTCAGCCCGTTCAGTAGATGTCCTAGTCGTCGGTGGCGGCCCCACAGCCCTCGTAGCAACGTATATGCTACTCAAGACTGGGGTTGTTGCCCTTGCAGTAGGTTTGTTGGTTGCTTGTGCATGTCCCCGAGCAGAAGCTGAGTTTACCATGATTTAGAACAGTACGATAAAGCGGCACAGGCCTCGTATGGAAGGGCATGCATGCTCTACGCTCGCTCCGTCGAGCTCCTTGACCTGATTGGAATGTACGCTCGGATTGCAGATATAGGATTCATGATCAGGTATATGCTCTCTTCGCTTGCAGGTCGTTCCTTGTTTCACCGGCGCCGTTCACAGAGGCTCGATCACCTTCAAAGATGGCAGGGAAGTACCGGCGCGAGGATGGTCCTTCGTGCGCGACGCCATTGTCGGCAACACCTTCTTCGATTTCAGGTATGATTTCCCCCCTCTTATCATCATCATAGCCGCCTCTCAACTCCCCAACAGCTTCAGTATCAGGCAAAAGTACCTCGAGGCTGCCTTAAGGGAGGCCATACAATCCATCGATCCCAACGCCCTCCGAGCTCCCGCGAAACTCATCGAGTACTCTATTGATCCAACCGCACCGTACCCCGTACTTGCGACAATACAAGAGGACCAAAGAACTTACCAAGTTCGCTGGTTAGTCCACACTGAGTGTAACGCGCACTTCCGAAATAACAACCACTCAATAGCAAATACTTGGTAGGAGCTGACGGGGGACGCTCCACCGTCCGTTCCATTTGCCGGATCCCGTTTCCTGGTACAAACTCAGACCATCGTTGGGTGCGCATGGACGCTGTTGTGCGCACGGACATGCCGCATAGCAGGAGAGGCGGCGTCGCGATCGAATCCATCGAGCATGGCAACGTTCTCTGGACCCCGACGGATAACGGGCGCACTCGGATCGGCTTTGTCTGCCCACAACATCTATTTGGTCAGGACGGGGAGTCACCGACCGCTGAAGTCATCATGGCAGAGGCCAAGAAAGCCGTCCGCCCGTTCACTCTGGACTTTGTCGAGCTGGACTGGTGGACGGTGTACGCGATCGGGCAGCGCGTCGCGGAGACGTTCAAAGACGGGCCAGTCCTTCTATCGGGCGACGCGGCACACACGCACTCCTCCGGTGCAGCACAGGTCAGGGCGCCCTCACTGTAATGCGCTCCGGAGCTGATTCTTCCCACGATGAAACACTGTCTTCTAGGGCATGAACACAGGCATTCACGACGCGACCAACCTCGCCTGGAAGCTCGCCGGGGTGCTCAAGGGGTGGCTGCACGAGAGCGTGCTCGACACGTACGACGCCGAGCGCCGCGCCTCCGCACAGTACCTAATACAGCTAGATCGCGACATCGCATCGCTCATCTCTGGCAAGATCCCCAGCCACATCCACGCGCCGCCCGACGCGGACGTCAACTCGTACCTCGACGAGGTCTTCACCACCAACGCGTCCTTCACCGTCGGCCTCGGCATCTCGTACACGGAGAACGTGCTGAACCGCCGCACCGGCGCGAGCGCGACGCCTGCGGCTGCGCTCCTGGGTCGTCGTGCGCCAGACGTCGCGCTCGTCCTCCCGGGCGCCGCGTTCCCGCGACGGCTCTACGAGCTGATGCCGTACTCTGGGCGGTTTTGGATCCTCGTCTTTGCCGGCGCACTGGAGGCGACACCTGCGGGCGCGGCGCTGAACGCGGCGTGCGCGGGCAAATACTTCGCGCTCAGGCAGGCGCTGGACGCGCCAGACGCATTCACGCACACACGCGCGCCCGTGTTCGCGTTCCTGACGATCCCGCGCGGGGAGGGTGCACTACAGTCCGCTGAGACGCTGGGCGAGCAGCCACTGGGCACTTCGGCTTATGACCTGACCGGGGATGCGTATGCGAAGTATGCGGTAGATGCGGCGGAGGGTGGCGTGGTCGTCGTTCGCCCGGACGGCATAGTCGGGACCGTGGCCCCGCTGGGGGCGACCGGGTATGGAGAGCTCGAATCCTACTTCGCGAAGATTGTGCGGCCGTCGGCGAACGAGGGGCAGCAGGAGGTGGCAGGGCAGCTGACGGTGGGCGAGATATCGCTCGAAGGCCATGAGGAGAAGCTTGATATCACCAATGCTTCCTTGCTGTAAACTAGCAGCTACGCACTTGTCGCCTGATGAAGTTGCTATGTAGCAACTGAGGCTATAAAACAGCACTAGCGTGAGCCGGGTACCACCGGGCTGACCATCGACTATCGCACCTCCCAGAGTGGCGCAACCTCCAAATCAGTACTTGCCTCGACCAAACGCGTGCTTGCTCCCAACATCGGCATTGAACTTGGTCGTAAATCCCACTTTCTGCGACTTACTGGGGTCACCCTGAATACATGATGTACGTCTTCCGATGCATCTCACCTCAGCGCAATCATTCGTAGCTGCTGAGTACTTACTCCCGTCATGACGTTGTCATGATCAGCGGATGCTGTACCAATATATAACTCCGTTTCTACAACGCACTTCACCTCTATTCGATCTGTCCGCGCTCCTTCTCCACGGCCCAGATGACCGTATGGGTTCCCTTGAGGTGATACCAGCGGAACCAGGTAAATTTACGTTCAGTGTCAATGTTCCGCGATACCTGCGTCCACAGGTCGGCCGTCCATTCTGGACTAGCGAAGGGTAAGGGAGGAAACGTACCGGTTCTGTGCATGAGAGTATGCACGTGCGCCGCCAGCTCATCAGTCTCGCGGGGTCGACCAGCCAGCGCAGCGCGAACGTCGCGGGGAAGATGAGGGCGGCAGGGCTGTATGTCGCGACAAAGTAGGGGCGGGGACGACCTGGGGGACCGGCAAACCGCACCCACGCTGACGCTGACGTGGCCTTGATGCTGCAGAGGCCAACGTGTCAGTCGATAACCGGCGAAACAGCAAGGGCCGGAGGATACGCACATGCGATCGCTGTCTCTCTCGATTGCGTAGTGTTTGATTCGTTCCACCCAGATGTCCTTTTGGAAGCCGGGCTTGCACGCCGCCCACGATGGTATGCTAACATGGATGATAAGTCTCGGAGGATCATTGGAGGCTTGAGGTATAATCCGCGCCCATACAACTTCTTCCGCCGCCTGCGATTCGTCTACAGATGACGTAGGCTACCCTCAGTAAATTGCTCACGGTGAAAACGAGATGGCTCACCGCCCGGATCATCACTGGGAGAATTCGTTTCAACGGTAATCCACATCTTGTCTACCGTGCCAGCTATTAAGAACGGGATGGCACACAAAGTTTCGACTTCGTCTGCTGGATCCATAACATGAGGCGCAATCTTGATGAGCAGGTTCTTGAGGTTCCCGCAGTGTTGCAGCGCAGTAGAGAGGAATGACACTGCGGTGCAATGAGAACATAGGAGTCTGGTCGTAGCGCTCTGTTACTCACCTAGTCCTCCTTGGGATAGGTCGGAGCCGTGGAATATGATGGTTAACTGGCTGAGTGAGGGTGGCAGGCTGGCGACGAACTTCTCATAGTTCGTGAGCCCGGTATCAGGATTCCGGTCGTGGTGGGGGACAGAGTACACACTCAACCACACAGAGCGGCTTTTTCGTGCAAGACCCGCCATCGCAAAGAGGTCGACAATGGCGTCTCCGTCCGGACAATCAAGAATGAGCTTCTTCAGTTCGAACGGAGGATCTCGCAGGATTCGTAACGCGGCCGAATCGCCATAGCGTTGTTTCGGCGTAGTCGACACCGTGACATTAACGCATTCGAGGGTGCGCAAGCCGGGCAGAGCACAGATAAAATGGGCGAAGGCGGTCGTCGACGGCAAGGTTACGTTGCGGAGGCGCAGGCGGTGGATTGCTGTGAATGTGGGGAGACGTCGACAGAGTATGATTATGTTCAGTGCCGCAACCTTCCATATACCGTCGACGATATGGAGCTCTTCGAGCTGACGAAGCTTGCCTGATAGCATCGCCGCGAACGTCCCGAAATGCGCAAGCGATCTGGAGTGGGGATCGCCGTAGACATGGACCGCCTTCGTACGCAATGCGCGAACGCGAGAGAAACGCGAAAGAAGGATCACTTCTCGCCGACTGGGAAGACCTACGGCGTGTCCGTCACCTTGAGGCAAATACAGTTGGGCACGAACATGCCACGCTTGGCAGACGGCGGTGCAGGCTAGAAGCGCGGACCAGTCGTGCTGACTCAGGTAGTCTATGATCATCCACCACAGCTCAATCGGCAGCTGGACCGCTGGAGCAGTCTTCGCGGCGTCTGCGTGAGGCTTCGCGATTTCTCCATCTCTGGGCGAAAGTGTTGGTCAATCGAGTCAGCATCAGTACAATCTCACTCGGTGCAATGAAGTACTTACAAAGAGTCCCGGCGGTGACGAACCACTGGTATCAAACCGAAGGGGAGGCTAGGGCCCCTGCCATTCGTGTCTGTTATATGTCGCAGCGAGTTCCTCAGCCTCTGTCGCATTCTGCTCAATTTGGATGTCTTCAGACGTGCGGCGAGGTCCGCGGGGACCCCCGGGCCACTGCTTTCGGTGGAGGCTTCCATGGTGGGTTTGAGAGACTCGTGTTCGCTCCGTTGAGGCTGTTGCTCGATCAAACGTTTATTGCGTTTATCCATTTCTGTTGCCACAGCTTGCAATTGGCCAGCAACGGTCGTGGCGAATCCTGCGAGATCGGATTGATCCGAGACGACGCGTGATGCGTGACGGATTGGGAAGGTATGATACCGGAAAAGGAAAGTATTGTACAAAGGGAGGGCGGCGACGCAGCCATCCGTTGAATCATCTTCCGATTTTGGACGCTGATTTGAACGAGAAAGAGAAAATTTGGAGAAAATCAAACTGTGCATGTACATAATCGGGACTCTGACGCAAAGAGGCGTCGAGCTCGACGTGCGTCGACCGTTTCCTCCGTACCGTTCAAACACTGAGGTAGGTACACTTTGGCACGGAAATGATGCTCAACAGACCTTGGTGCAGGTCAGTAGCGCCGACCAGTCGTGCTGAAGATAGGAGTCTATGAATCGTCATCATACGTAGGCATGACTCCCGAATCTGGACACCTTGTCTGGAAGCTGTGTCACTGAGGCTGTACGTGGCAGTACCGCGTTACAGCCTGAGCCGAGGTATTGAGTATCTCTCGTCTACTTCCAAACAAGTTGCTACCCTTCGGTTCACATCAGTGCTCTCGGCAGTGGCCCATCGTCGATATACACGCGTCATACACACTACGTAATTCGTAGACAGCTCTGAGCCTGAGGGGCAGAGTAGCCTGGCTTGCGGCGAGTAGTATCGGGAGTCGTAAGGAGAGAAACTTGTACGTGAAGAGGGAACTTGAACGGGAGAGCTCTGGTAAGTACTACTCGCAGCGAAAACGACCTCTGCTATGCCAAGATGCGCAACCGTGCTAATCCACATTGTCATATAGGGAACCCCCCTAGCGAACATGGCGAGAATACGTGCTCAACCATTGCCCCCCGAGTTGGCATCCATGATAGTAGATCATCTACACGACGACTGGGCAGCACTATTGGTCGTTGCTGCCGTCTGCAAAGGATGGCGTAGTCTTGTGCAAAAGTACCTTCCTCATGGGCGAGGCATGTGCGTCGAGCTACACACGCAGAGAGAGGTCGTACGTCTCTCAAGTATTGCTCGAAACCGCAAGTTGCTAGCCCGGGAGGTGCATATCCGAGGGGATGCCCATTCTGGCTCGCTGACGCATCTCGGGACCTTTGCTGCGATGCTTTCCGGCTATTTGCCTCGACTCGAAGATCTTCGCATGTCCAACGGTGTATTGAAGACTCGATCCATAGACGCACCAAAGCTTCTCTCATGTTTATCCACGTTCACAACGATCCGCGGTCTGCACCTTGTCGATGTCGCACTTCCATCGACCACAATGTTTACCAATGTGGTATCTGCCCTAACGCACCTGCGATACGTCACTTGCTACGGCGTCTCAGTGGACAGACAGGATAATCACGCCGCATTGCCCAATCCTACGCCTCCGTCAGAAGGGCGTGCTGGAGAAAAACCGTATCCACGTCGGGAACTTCGTTTGGATTGCCGAACCGACATGGAGGCCGCTCTGTCGTCTTTAGCAGCTGCAGGATTTACCCCTGAAGTTCATAAGATCACCGTCGATCTGAAAGGATCGCCGGCACGACTCGAGGCTTTGACCACGCAGCTCCACAGGCTTCATCAACTCGGTCACTTGTGCCTAACGAACAACTCATGGAAGGTGGAGGATGAACGGAAGTTGTTTCAGGGTCTATTCACATCGGCAGTCGTCCGACTAGACCTCATCCATGTTACACTCCCATCGCCCACGTTTCTCGCTGGCGTACTGTGCGCTCTAGTCCAATTGCACACCGTTACCTGCCGCGACGTTCGTTTCGCGTCGACAACTTCACAGCAGAACAGCCACGGATCCCGCTCATCATCTCCGAGTCGCCAGGGCAAGCTGGAGAATTTGTTTAGGGTGCTGGATCTGCACGTCGCCTCTGGTACTGGCCCAGGAGGCTTCGCACCAGCCAATCTTCCGCTGCCAGATTGTTGTAACGTCCGCTTGGTTGGATCGTTGCCAGTCCATCGCCTTGAGACACTCGCCGAGATGCTCTCCAAATACGGAGGTAGACATGGCAGCTCGCGCATATCCGATGCTGTATGGGGAGCTGGACGAGTCACGCCGATTGGAGGAGAGTTGAACCCAATGACAGTGGACAGCCTGAGATGGGTGTCATTGATGCCTGCAATGGGAGCAATCCGCAATCTCCACCTCCACAACGTCGAGCTACCATCGAGCGGGATGTTCGTCCGGATCATCCGAAATCTACCTCAACTGTGTGCCGTCAGTTCTGGCAGCATCTCGGTGGTGAGTAAACAATGTTACCATGTGCCGCCTGTAGCACCAGAAGGTGTGATGGACCGGGTATCACCAGTCGGCCGCCACCCTACTCAGGCATGGTTCCTCGATCTGGATTGTCTTGACATGTACGACATCTTAGCGTGTGTCACGACGACGCCAAGTTGGAGTTTTAAGCAGCAACTCGTCTCCTTTGGACTCGGTATCCACGCTGCTCCCGTCTCCGGTTTTGGTGGCTTCCGATATCGGGACTACGCGATGTTTGTCGCGAACCTAGAGTCGATAACTCATCTGGGGTTCGTGATCTACGAGGACTTGCCCCTTGACCAGCTAGGTGAGCTTTGGGACTGGGAACATTGCAAAATACTGGAAGCACTCACGATTTGATTGCACTGATACAGCGGCGTACCTCTTCCTGGCGGTGTTTCACAGTAAACGGCTTCGCCGCCTAACCATCAGGGTTGCTCCTTGTGTTGACACGGCGTCCGACTTCACAGTCATGTACGGCATTCTCTACTCCGTGGCTCATGACGCCACCGGGAGTGCTGTGTTTCCCTACTACAGTGAATTCGCACCTGAGAGGTATGACCGGACCGGGTGGAATGTAAGTCACCTAACAGGTTGCTTCACCACACGGCTGAAGCGCTGACCGACGTACTTAGACTCGAGAGTCGGAGTGCTCGTGGACCTTGAATGTATCGGTATCGAAGGCGGACGACATGGCATCATCGGAAGAAGGACGGGGCCTCGAAGAAGTACTGGATATCGTCTTCCACGACACTGAACCCGAAACGTCACTCTGGAGCGAATCCCGAGAATCCACGTCTACGTTTAGGATACCGACTTGGGTGGCGCGCGCGCCAGGGTTTTCGATGGATGCATGGATGGAGCGAGCCCGTCGGGAGTTGATTTTTTCCTTCGACAAGTATGCCTACTGCGGAACGGCTTGCCATCCGAAGCCGTAGATGAATAGATTGAACAATTCTTTGAGGTTTCACCCCCTCTTCCGTCAGTGCATGATCCCTTGTCTGCCATAAAATCACAATCATGAAGCCCTGCTGAGTCTCCGTTTGCTCAGGCACAGGCCTGACCACTCACCTGAGCTTGTCGAGGCAGTAGCAAGACTGTAGGAGACTAGGGAGTCCCCTGCCGTGAACCGATCATACGTGCGCGAGGTCACCTGTTGCTCAATGCGCAATTCCGGCCAACGGGCTCACCTCTCCGACCTGGGATGTCCGCAAGACCGTCTATGGTCGCATGGATATCGGATGTTGGCCGTCTGTAGGAGTCCTTTACGGGCCCATCTGTGATTTGACAGATGGGAGGATGATGAGGATAGTAGGTCAGCGGTCACTCAGCCACCGGCCGCGGGCACATAGAACAGTTGGCCGGGTTGACGACCGGAGACTGCCACCGAGATACATGCACCACGTCCGAGTTTCAGTCCGGTGCTGTGATGTTACAGTCATCGTAGTACGTGTCCATGGCCAAGTTCTCCATGCAAACCTCGGTGCACCTATGTACACCACACTCAGACGTAGTCTAAAGATACAACACACGCTTTCCGAGGGACCTGATACGCACCATCCGACCGAGGCCATCGGTATGTGGTTTCCATTTCGGCCAGAAAGTATGTGCCTCGGTGGTACATACCTCGGGGAGCTCCATCGCCGGGTACACCGTCAATTCGGCATACTCGACCGCGCTGTTGAAGAACTCGTCCAGGGGGGAGTGGCGCGCACGCGATCCGTGGAAGCCTGGCAGGTAACCGACGACGACACGCTCGCAACGGCGTCGCTCTGGTACTGGCTCCCGGAGAACGGGTGTGCCCATCGCCTGGTCGAGATCCCGCGTATTCCTAGCAAGGATGGTGAGCGTGCTGAGCCTGGGACAGATCAGGTCTACTCTTGCGTCGGCGTCGCGCTGGGTCGGGAAGGACAGCGTGTCCAAGACAACCGCAGAGTTCCATGCGCATACGACCAGCGTTTCCAACTCGCTCAGGCCGCCCAGCATGTCGCGCAACCCCGCAGCGGAGAAGGTGCACATAGCGTCGGGGTCGTAGTCCTCCATGATCCAGCACTCGCGCACTCCCAGGAATGGTACGATGGGCGGCCGGACCCAGCGCCGTTCGCGCTCGTTATATCGATGGTATCGCGATGTTCTATGGCCACCGCGAAGTCGCCTGACAGACCGCCAATAGCATCGGCCGCGATGACGGAGCAGAGGCTCTCCGTCGGCTCGAACTTGATGGACATCCTCGTCCAGGCCCGCCCGGCGACGTACAGCTGCAGACCCGGACACGACGTCAGCTCGTCCTCCAGGAGCTCGCAGTGCTGGAAGAGGACGGACGTGCCCTCGGCGAGCGATACGGACGCCATGAAGGTGCGGATGTCTTTGCGTAGCGTCGTGTCGATGGTGAGGCGACGCAGTTTTCGCAGGTTGACATACGGCGCGTCCGCGATCGGCCCGACGAACGTCATCATCGACAGCACGAGGTCCGTCAGCTCTGGACTCGACTGCAGGAACACCATTAAATCACTTTCAGGATTCAACACAAAGCCGCATACGCGGAGGTGGAGGTGAGTCAAGGAAGAGAGTCGGTTTTGGGGCACCCAGATCATGCCCGTGAGCGACAGGTACCGTAAACGTGGCGCGTGTCCCTGAAAGAGAGGCGTCTCGATCTTGCGGAGCACTAGTGCTCTCTCTTCTTGCAATGACAGGGACTCAAGGAGCGGAGCCGGAAAATCGAAAGTCTCGTGGACGGGGTCGCAGAGAGGTCGGCAGTAGATGGAACGAAGTCGTGACGTGAGCTGAGGACCCATCTTGCGGAAGAAGCTTTCCAAGCCCCCTGCCTTTGCTCGGTTATCAACGACGAAGTTGAAGGGTAGATAGCGAGCGCGCTCGAGGAACATGAGTGCCGTCCTCTCGAAGCATCGCGACGGTCAATCCAGCCAGGACTAATGTCGGTCCACAGGGTGGGCGTGTTCAAGGCGACTGCGCGCCAGCGTTTGCATACTGAGGTAAGCGTAGCCTGGACGTGTCCAGCCATGGGGAACTCCCATGGTAAGGGATCTTGGCCTACAAATTCTGCACTGTAGCGTCTCGACAAGGAGAGTTTGAAAATCGCCTGGAGGAGCTCCGCTGGGAGCTTGTGAACTACCACAGCGCTGTCCGGGATCCCGTGTAACGTGTCCAGCCACGCTTCTGTGGTATTGTGTTTCTGCGAATGTATTTCGTCGTCCGTGAGCGCATGATAATGGTACAGGACGATTAGCTCACCTGGTGCACCTGCTAAATTAATCAGCTTGCCAGGAGAAGTAGACTGACTTGCGTCGACTTACGTGAATTCAATGTTGTTACGGACCGTAGAGCCCGCCGTACTAGCGATCTATTCGTACAGCGCATCATGCGTAAGCGACAAGAATTCCAAAGGCAGTATGATACTCACCGAGGTCCAAGGGGTACGTGGGGGTTGTTGCATGTTGAGAAGCATTGTCGCGTTTCTGGCAGTGGACCGTGATGAGGGATGTGAGAGATAAGGAGGAGACGAAGAAGTTGACGGGATATATCCTTACGTGTCCCATGGAGACCTTATGTTGTGATCGCGCGGGAGACACAAGGATGCTCCCTATTCCGGACTACTAGTAATCTCAAGCCATAACGCGTAGCCTGGATCGACCTTGTTATACACTTCATGGCGTGTTCGTTGGAGAGATACAAGACGCACCATGTTGAAATGAAATGCTAGTTACCACGTTCATAGCGGCAGTGCTGGCCAGACTGTTGCGTGCTTGTCGGGAACATCGTTCCCAGAGTTTCGGACTCTGTTAGATAGTGTGGTCACTGGTATCCGCAGAGGTTCGTATCTTCTTTACCCGGCAGTAGTAAGTTAAAGGGTAGTTCCGCTTTTGGACGGCGCTTCCGCTTCGGAAACGTTGAACGGATTTGGCAAGTGTCGTTCTGGTCCCGTCAGTTCTGGTAAGCACTGGTGCTGCACGCTCGAAACGGTTGACTCGCTTGCAGAATACAATTTTATGAAACTGCACGGATAGCCTGTTAGTGAAGTGACACGGTACCGTTGCAGTACCGTCGTCTTCGACAGCTGAGACTCTGAGTTCGCGAAGTCACATGCTTGTCCAGGCCGCGCGCCTATCCTTATGTTGCTGCTTGCGACCGTTCCATATTACAGAACTTGCCACCATTACACGGATGCATGATCAGGCCCAGGTAAGTATGCACACTACAGTCGTTTGTCTTAAACTCACGCGTGTCAACTCCGTCTAGCACTGACGTCCCAAATTCGAGCGTTATCATCGCACCTTTCAGCAGTCGAAACTGCGGAATTAACGCATAGGAACGGAGCCCCGACGTGCTCCCTTTCTAGCTTGCTGTAGTCAGGTGCGGCTCTCTGCCGTAGCGAGATTTGGGTCTATATTGACTAGACAAGTACAGTGCGCAAGGTGTCCGGAACCAAATCATGGCCCCTTCGCAGAGGGTTCTCCGGCCCCGAGCGACCCAGCCGGCTTCGGAGGCACCTGTCCAGGCAAGTCAGCATTCAGGTCATTCTTTTCATATGACTACAGTACGTCGACGTGTAGCCCAAGGCCAAGCGAATCAAGCGCGTGCGAACGGCGCGGTCTGCGGATCCGGAGCAGAGCGATGCAGCGGCGTACTCATTGAAGCTCCCACTTGAGCTGATCCTACTCATCCTCAAACAGGTCGACTCTCCCCGCACGCTTGCTGATGCAAGTCGTGTGTGTCGCACTCTTCAGCTCGAAGCCGAGCGTCTCTTGTATCGAGAAGTATACGTGGGGCGCGTTCCGCACGTTCGCGGTCTGCACCGGGCTCTTACGAAGGCCTCCAGACGGGCATCCCTCGTCAACGTATTCAAGGTTAACGACAATGGGCGCATGACTCCCGTGATTCCGCTGGTGATCGAGATACTCCTCATGCTCACAAAGCTCGAGCACTTGGAGCTCAACCTTCTTGCAAACCACGAGAGGCCCGCGATCTTTACCACCGTACTTCGTGCGCTTGCACAGTGCACGTTCAAACTCAAGTCGTTCGAAGGCTGGGTCACCTATGATGGTGACTTTGTTCACTTCCTCCGACGGCAGACCGCCTTGGAATCACTGTACATACAAGGTCTCAGCACACCTGCCTGGAAGATACCACAAGATGCCCTCCCATGCCTCAAATACGTGCAGACGTATCAAGAGCTCTTTGCGCACAGCATCTGCGCCCCTCACGCAATTACGCATCTCGATCTCACTCTTTATGGATGGGATGAGCGGGATCTCAACGAGTTTCTTCGAGTGGTACGGCACCAGCTGATCAGCCTCAAGTGCAAACGATCGTCCTTAGAGGTCCGAACTCCCGTTTGGTCCCTGTTGTCGAATACGATCAATTGCGGGCTCATGCCAAATTTGAGGTATCTCGAGGTAGAAGACGGCAATGATGCCAGCGTATGCACCCACTTCCCATGCCACCGCATTTATTTCGTTTTTACTAATGCTCTCCACAGTTCCTGCCGTGCTCAGATAATGGTCTCATGCAGACGGGTAGGGACAACGTTGCGCTGGAGACGTTCGTTTGGTCTGCGGTGTATAACGACCGCATGTATCTCTTACAAGACGATGACAACAACGCCGCCGCTACCAGCTGCAATCGGCTGGCTTCTGTCCGTCCCTGGGCGAAGAAGATTCTGAAGACTTTCAGCTCTTTGCGCCGTTTCTTCTATGTCGAGCTAGAGAGGGAAAATAGCAGCCTACAGACGAACTTCGTGAGGTTGTTCACGTTAACGCCTGATGATAGGCTTGTGGAGGAAAGGAAAGGGCCGAGGGACTTACCTATTTGGAGTGATATCTAAAAACATTATGGACTCGGGTGCTCCGTGGGCTTTGTGTCTATGAAAATTGAACGGAAACTCGTCCTGATCAAGCTCGTACATCGTACAGGTCAAGGTATGTAAGTGACCACGAAGACAGTGGGCGCTTACTTGATAGAGTCTCGGCAATCACCGGCGGCTGATCAGCTGAGTGTTGTGCCGAATATGGCTCAGGTGTTGCCTTTCTTGGAAACACAATTTTCGCCATTTTCGCCATCGCCTTCCACTTCAGCTTGCTTGGGTTCAACTTGCGCCCTCCACCTTTCGACGCTATGACTGCTCCAAAACAGGAACCACAGGAAGCGGTTCTCCCGCCATCAAAGCCTGCACACAAGCGTCCCGTCGCGAGCGAGAAAGCCCGCAAGGACGCACTCAAAACCATTACGGCTATCCGACGTGTCTCCGCTTGGCAAATACACCGCTGGCCGCTAGAAAAGCGGATTGTCGACGAGCGCACGCGGGTGCATCTACCACGCACATACCTCGGGAAGGACGGCATCGACGTCCGAGTAGTTCGCGCCGGACAGGATCTAAACCAATTTGTTCATCGTTATTACTCAGAGGAGCTCGGGAAGGAAGCAGGCAAGGAGAACGAAGAGGGGAAGAACTGGGTCAACTTCGTGACACCAGACAGCGTATTGAAGAGAAGGTATGTTATATTCCGTGTTTCGGAGCATTGGCATGGTGTCGGACGATCTGTGGTTACTGTTTGTGTGTGCCGTCATTGCAGACATGAATACCTAGGACCGGATCCTCGAGTAGCGGGATACCGGTGCGACGTCGCTGGAGATATGCACATCAAGTGGTGGGATGCGTTCCTGCAGGATCAGTGGATGAACAAGCAGAAGTGGACTTTCGATGTGAGGATGGAGGAGGATGGGAGATGGGTGGAGATAGACGACTGAAGTAGGTTTCATTTTTGCTCTCATCCGATGGTGTTCAATGTTTATCTCTGACGAGACTGTGCTTCGATTGTACAGGACAAATTGTCTGAAGTACGAAGTCCGGCTGCAGTAGGGCACTCAGTAGGTGGCTGGCGGTGGAATGTAACAACGCTGAAAACTTTCTCCAGACCAGTGTTGCGCGTCTGGAATGTCTGTTGGGATACGATGTTTGATTCAGGCCGTCGGGCCTTGTTCATAGTTCAACGTTCAACGTTCAACGTCGGAAACGTCGTATGAAGCTGTAGTAGTACCTCACGGGCTTCCCTCGGGCTTTCCTGATCGAGTATGTATGTACAGCATACAGCGCCGAGCGACAACTTTAAATTGTCCCTTCATTTCATGTTCGAAGCCAGCTGCGCCCTCGTCTCAGCTCCGGACGCACCGGACCGCAAAGATTACAGGATTCTGAATTTCCAGTCATGGCACGCTGATCACTCGATTCACAGCAAAGGAACGAGAAGTCTTTTCACACGCGCGACGGCTGTTCGGGGAGTCACATCCAGGCTGCCGCCACCCGGCGGTAGCTCTGCCATGCAAATGACTCGCAATAATGCATCGCAGGCATGGACTCAGAAGAAAACGTTTTCTACCCCACTAGGCGAGTCACAATTTCGACTCTTCCATCGGCAGGCTAATGATACCGACGCTTGCCGACAGTAAGAAAGGCGGAGTTGTCCAATGAGCCGCACTGCATGCCCACCTCATGCACCGCAGGGTTGTCCGTTGGCACTCCGCAGTGCACCATACCGAGTCATTCGCGACAAATCCGCGCCGCGGCACGGAAACTCAACATGATTGTGTTCGCGTGCGCCACTTGTGAAAGGCGATACGTCCTGGCATATAAAGAAGGGCATGTACGCCTGTTGTGCTGCAAGCAAGACAGGCCTCTCCGCCCGTTGCGCACTCCCTTCTCCAGACTCGTCTGTCGCACTTCCCCGACTTTAAATCCTTTGTACCAAGCTACACCACGACCATGAACGCCACTAACGCAACAGCTTCCGTTGCGTCAAGCACTTCTACGCCCCTTCCGGGGGACTTCCACTCTCTCGTGTCAACACTGTTCTCGATCTCTGCGCTGGCGGACTGGTTCAACTCTTCGTTGTCGGTGGGGCGCTCGAGACGTGCCGCCGCCACCTGTCTACTTGGTGGGAGCGACTAACGCAAGCACTCTGGATCACCGCGACATTCGACGCCAATGACGAAAGCTACAGTGAGTGCTGCCCTCTGATCATGCTCCACCCGATGATGACGCGGACTATGCTCATCAGGATGGATGCTCTACTGGCTCTCCCGCAACCCAATCTGGAACGAAGCACGAACGATCGCAGTCTCAACACGCTCGTTCGGGCTGGATGCGGATGAGGATGAGGATAGCAGCTCTTCACTGGGCCAGGTCTCTTATCTTCCGTCACTCGAGAGCACGTACAACATCTGGTACAGGGGCCACTACGTGACCGTCTCGAGGGAAGAGAGGTCGGAGAATCAGTGGTCTAGCAAGGAGACTTTGCGGATACAGTGAGTCGACAACAACAACGAGCAGCGTTGTCAGAACGACATATTGATCAATGCGTGTAGGATACTCTCGCGGAACCGAGCCATACTTCAGAGCATACTCGACGAGGCACGCGAAGCGTTCAAAGCTGCCCAGACGAAACTCATCTCGATTCACGCCGCAGACATGTATGTTTTAATGCGGATATTTGTATCTGACCAGGAAGACTGATAGTGCGGCCGCGATTGCAGACATGGAGACTGGAACTTCATGGCATCACGCCCTAAGCGACCTCTCAGCTCGATCATCCTCGATCCGGGAATCAAGGAGCTGCTCCTCAATGACGCACGCGATTTCCTCG
This sequence comes from Fomitopsis serialis, assembly GCF_022376445.1. Taxonomy (NCBI): domain Eukaryota; kingdom Fungi; phylum Basidiomycota; class Agaricomycetes; order Polyporales; family Fomitopsidaceae; genus Fomitopsis; species Fomitopsis serialis. The sequence continues at coordinate 107,841 of NW_025955046.1, forward strand.
GCAGCCGCAGATGGTATTCTGACAGGGGAATCCCCTTCCGTCGCGGCTACCTCCTCGTACGTCTATAGCTGGACCCGTATGACGTACCGTTCACTAACACGTCGACCACCAGTACGGTGCGCCCGGTTCGGGGAAGACGTCCATGATCCAGAGCATCGCAGGAGAGCTCGGGCTGAACGTCTACATCGTGACGCTCAGTCGGATCGGGTTGGACGACAGCGCGCTGAACGAACTCATCTCGAACATGCCCCGCCGCTGCATCGCACTCATGGAGGACATCGACGCGGCGTTCACCGCAGGAATCAAGCGCGACCTCCCGCTGGACATCAAGCGACCGGGGGAGGACGGCGACGCCGAGGACGCGCCAAAGAGCCCGCGCGAGCAAGCACAGGCGCAGGGAATGGACACCGGCTCTCGCATCACCCTTTCGGGCCTCCTCAACGCGCTGGACGGTATCGGTGCGCAGGAGGGCCGTATCCTGTTTGCGACGACGAACAACTACAAGGCCCTGGATCCTGCGCTCTGCCGTCCAGGGCGGATGGACCTCCACATTGAGTTCAGGCTAGCAAGTCGATACCAGGCGGAGAACCTCTACAAGTGCTTCTACATGCCCTCTGGCGCGGACGAGCCCGAGGTGGTTAAGGTCGACGAAGGCTACGACTCGAGACGGAGCAGCGTGGGCAGCGATGAAGCCGACGATGAGAAGACCTCAGAACTCGAACCGCTCCTCTCATCTCCGCCTACACCCTCGCCGCCGTATTCCCCATCGCTGTCAAAGCCTATCAACTCCCTGATACCAAGTCATCTCCTTCCGCGTAGAGAAGTGCTCGCGCTCGCAGCACGTTTTGCAGACGCGATCCCTGAACGGGAGTTATCGATGGCGAGCCTCCAGGGATACCTCATGACGTACAAAAGTCGACCGCGCGAGGCAGTCGATGAGGTATCACAGTGGATCGAGAATGAAAGACGGGCGAGGAGAGAGCGAAGCTAGAATGGACTGCATCATACCCGTTGTAATGAAGATTTAACACTGTAGCATACCCGTTGTACACGACGACATGAATGATCTTCACGCTGAATGTCTTCTGAGATGCCGAATCTTTCTCTTGTCCGAGTGAGAAGGCGACTCATCTGCCATAGACACCTACTAATTAAGGACTCGGAATGAGGCGGTGTATCAAAGCATGTACATGTTGCCATTTTGGGTAAGTGAGTTACTTGCTTTCCACGTTGCCACCGCGCGCGGGTCTGACTCTGCTTCAGCCACCTCCTCCAGTCATGTCGGCGAACTTGAAGGACAGCCTGCTCGACCTGTTCGAAGGCAAGATAGTGAGTCAAACTGTTTGTGATATTCAAGCTGATCTTGATGCAACATCCTTCCACAGGATTTCGAGGGGCAGAAACTCGCTGAGGACATCACCAAGTTCACCTTGATTGCAGCGGCGGTAAGTGGTTCGGTTCGATCCATTCTCGCCGTGAAGCTTGCAGCCTCATATCCTACTCTCAGGTGTTTGCGTTCATAGTTGGAGCTCTCTTCCAGTCTCTGCGCGTCACTCTCGGTATCTTCGGGGTCGCCTCGGTCGTTCTCTGCCTAGTATGTCCATCATAAACTTGATCCGTAGGGGCACACTCACAAGTCAAGCAGATTGTCTTACCTCCATGGCCCATGTACAATCGACACCCTGTACAATGGCTTCCAACGAAAGAGTCGGAACCTTCGTCATAATGCATGGTATCGGTTCGCCTTGTCGGGTATAGATGTGTGCAGTGTAGGCTGTAGGTCGTCGTCCCCTCGCACTTGCTGAAAAGGCCCACCCCAGCAGCGAAAGGGCCGGACTACACTTCTATGCGCCGGCCGTTCTCAGCACTGCCGTTCATCGCGCTCGTGCTATGGGAGACATGGATCTACTCCCCCGAAGACTCGAGGCGCGTAAGAAGGAGCACAAGAAGGAACCGCCTAAAAAGGCCGCTCCTGCGAAACCGAAGCCCGCAAAGAAGAAACACAACATCAACTGGAAGGAGATCGGCAGCACCGCCGCTACCGTCGCCGGAGAGGGCAAATTCTTCCTGCACTTACCTCGCGAGGATCCGGAGCTCTTCGCACGTCTGCTCGATCACGATGAGGAGTTGATGGCAAGAGAGGATCTGGTGGAGCTCTTGAGACGTGGTGGTGGTGGTATGGTTCTAGACCGCCTAGACTAGAGCGTCTTAGGGCTAGGATGACGTTTCGTGGAGTCAGCTTTGTCTAGCCTCTTGAACAAATGGCGGTATGTTCCGCCCAATTCGCGTTTCTTGAGACTGAGTGACTTCAGAACACGTTCACAGCTAAGTCCCCAACGTTGGGCCCCGCACAAAAGGTGCGCATAGGAGCGGAGGTCATCGAGCGTTGGTATTCGGTGATCCGGCCACTGTGCCGCTCAACCTGGGCCGACGTAGCTAAGGTCGCGGCTGCCTGGCTCAGCCTTGCCGTCGAATTCCGCCACGTCTGGGAGCCGCTTACTACACATAACTTGTCAATCGCCGCTCGTCGAGGGCGAGTTTGCGAGACCGAATCCGACACTAGCGGAGGTGATCCAGGCATCTGTCATGCGTGACATCAAACGTCTGCTTCGATGCGAAAGAAATCCCGATCCAATCCATATATACCTCGGAGACATGGACTCGCTCTTGCTCTATCAACTCGCTCTTGCTCTACCAACTCGCTCTTTGCTCTACCAACTCGCTCTTGCTCTACCCCACCACCAAGACATGGCCCGAATAAGACAATTCCGCATTCCCCAGTTCGAAAGCGCAGAGCGCAAGGGCCGTGACGCTGTGTTCGGTGCAGACTACGTCAGCGCAGTAACCGAGGAGGTCAACAAGCTGGGATGTTCCAAGGTGTACCTCGTCGCGTCGACGAGCCTGAACGCGCAGACGGATGCGGTCAAGAGATTGGAGGAGGCGCTTGGCAACAAACTGTGCGGAAAGAAGATCGGTGTGAAGAGCCACACGCCGTACGACGAGGTGCTCCAGATCGCGAAGGAGACGAAGGAGAACGGCGCCGACATTATCGTGACGCTAGGAAGCAGCTCGTACAGTGATGCGGCCAAGGCTGCCCTAGTGAGTGTCGATTATGTGCGCGAACAAAACACTCACTAATATATACGCGTCGAGTCAGATCATTCACGCCTCGCTTCCCGTTGATAAAATGGACGTCGACTCCATGGAGTCTTTCAACGGTGGATATGTAGACAAGAAAACAGGCGAATTGAACTCGCCGGCGACCGTCAGAGAACCCACGCTCAAGCTCATATGCGTGCCTACCTCTCTTTCAGCGGCGGAGTGGAACGCAAACAGCGGCTGTACGAACCCGATCACACGCAAGAAACAGCACTTCGGTCACCCCGCCTGCGCACCAAACCTCATTGTGCTCGACCCGCAGCTCTCGCTCACGACCCCACTGCACCTCTGGCTGAGCACGGGCGTACGTGCGGTGGACCACTGCGTCGAGACGCTCTGCACCGACAGAAGCAGCGCCGATATCAAGGACACCGCGGAGGAGGGCTTGAGGGCTCTCACGGAGGGTCTGCTGAAGTGTAAGGAGGATGAGACCGATGCCGCGGCGCGTGCGGAATGCCAGATCGGCGCGTGGAAGGCAGTGCGGTCTATCGTATCCAAAGTCCCACTGGGTGCGTCGCACGCGATAACACATCAGGTAAGTTGAAGCTTACATACTGAATGCGAGGCCCCTACTAAGCCATGCCACCGAATGTAGCTGGGCGCATTTTGTGGTGTACCACACGGCATAACCTCCTGCATTATGCTCTCTCCGGTGCTCAAGTACAACGCGGCGCACTCCCCGTCGAACGCACAGCTGCAACAGCGGGTCTCAGCGATCTTCTGGTCCGCTATACCGGACACCCTTGTTCGGGCAGGACTTGAAGAAGCTCAGGCTGACGCCGGAGACCTCGTAAAGGCCTTCGTGCAGGCTCTGCGTTTCCCGACGACATTGACGGAGGTGGGTGTCGGCGAAGATGTATGGGACAACGTCGCGAAGGCGTCCCTGGAAGATGCGTGGGGAAAGACCAACCCTGTGCCGCTTGAAAGCGTTGAGCAGGTGAAGGAGATCCTCGCGATGGCTAAATGATTGACGAGTCCTGGCCTGTCACCGCGTCATCATGATTACATGCCCTATATTTTTTTTCCTTTTCTCCCTCGTTTCTCTGCATCGCTGAATGAGTCTCTCAACAGACTCTTACGATGCGATTGCCTATGCGCAAACTCGTCGATGTCCCGCCCGCGCTCTCCTATTCATCTTATCTCTCTCGCTCTGCTGTGCTTCCAGAATCTCGCGCGTGTATTTGTACTGGGCCGCGTGACGGCGCGGCGCCCTGATCTCCATCGAATTCCCTCTCCCCGAGTTCTCTCTCCTCCCGCGTCTTCGACTCCGGCACTTTTGCGCGACAAGACGGTTCGCGCGTGGAATAAATGTCGAGTAGAACGTGTCGAGACGTGTTTCGATACCAGTACGTTTTCCATTGACATTCGGCGGCCTAACTACTCTATCTAGACCACCTTTGTCGTCCTCGCTGAGCCCTACGTCTGCCTCGACTCCCGACCTCCCTGCATCAAGGACGAGCGCACGTGTGTTGGTTTGTCGTCGCCCAAGCACGTCTTCTCTCCGACAACGGCGCTTTCTCTAGAAGTTAGTGCACGATACCACAAAAAATGTGACTCAGAGGTTCTACCGTGTAACAACAAAGGCTACATCCTCATTGCGCCCTACTATTGTTCGTTACGAGGTGTCGGGTTGTACATCCACTTTCGGCCTGATATGACTCTGAAGCAACAGACACACCTGAGACAAACCTGAGATTCAACGAACTCAGTCCATTCTTAGACCATCTCGTTCCGTTCTAATCATAGCCCAGAGCTGTTCCGCCGAGGTCTGCTGCCAGCTGGGGCAGAACACACGAAGTGTTCTTAGTCACCGCATTTCACGGTATCATGTCAGATTACAGTGCCTAGCTTCCCCAGTGAGACGAGTGTTGCACGTTCGCAATGAATTACGTACCTTATTTGATGTTCATTACCGGTATGTGTATCACTATCCCCGCTTTGACATGCGTGACGACTTAGTTACCAGACTCTCCACTGGTTCAACCTATAGGTCGCGGTCTCATGGCCAGGGTCACATCCTGGAATATCAAAATGACACCCTGACAAGTACACATCCGCAGCACGTCCAGCAGATAATGGAGCGACCGTTCACATTACCCACCACTTCGCCTCGCCTTCGCTCTGTACATGCACCATACCCAATCCGACGCCCGACGCTATCTTCTTCCTTTGATACCGCCCCCTCGTCGGTGACGGCATGCCAACATCTCCTCGGCTGGCAACAGGTGTCGGAGGAGTGATGCGTACTTCTACTGCGGCGCCCTCTCCGTCCTCCGTATCGACCTTGAAGATGCGCGGGAGCGAGGGCGAGATGACCACGTTGAGCGTGGACACGGAGGTATCTCCGCAGTCTTTCTCGGGGTCGCGGCTGGCCCGCGCCAAAGGCATAGGGGAGCTGATGAGGTCCACAGAGAGCTTGGGCGCGGCTTTGCGAGATGGAGCCCGCCTCGCACGTCGTTGCGGGGTCTTACTGAGGGGCGCAGGTTTCTCGGCGGACAGATGAGACGTGTCGACGGATACAAGTTGTCGCCGGTGATGAAGGATAATACCGGTAGCGGATAAGACGATGAGGACAAACAGCGTTCCTATTACGATGCCAGCTATGGCGCCTGTAATGTTAGAGTGAGTCGGCGTGTCAACGATTGCACGCAGTTGGCACGTACCCGGAGCGAGCTCGTGCTTGGAACCAGACATCGTTCGCTTGAGTAACGTTGGCGTGAGGTACTATGATCAAGGACATCAACACAGAACAGTAGAATGTGTTCTTGCCCAGGATGGCTGACACAGTGGCTGACGACTGCATGTTAGCAGCGTCGCTAGTCTTCAGTGCGCCATGAAGTCGAATTAAGAGCAGGACGTCACATATTGGCCATGATAAAACTTGACCGGAATACGCTTAATACGTTGGTGTGGAGGCTAAGCGAGTGCATACTAGTATGTATACGTAGTGTGGATGGCACCAGCAAGCCAGCGACTGAGCGCGAAGTAACTAAGTCTCTGCGTTGCATTCCTATGAGTTGCACCTCTCTTACCTCGCGGGTCAAGGGTACTATTGCCAAGTTACAGTATGCTGGTAAACCTTGGGCGGGAGCCAGCGTTGAAACGTTGTGTGAGGCTGAGCCAGCGGCAGGTGCAACGACTCGACTCAGCAGTGTACTACTTACATAAGCTACTGAGTAGGGGCCCAGGCGTCGGGCGGTGCGGTGGCTGAGCCGACCGTGGGAGAAATGTGGACGGTGGAGCCACTCAAAGCCAACTTCAACTGCTGTTTGTAGATGGATTCTTTCTGATCGACGCTCAGCGCTCAACTGCAACGGCTGGTATTACGATACTTCGAGAATGGTGCGAATAAGTGAGTGAAGGCGTATTAAAACTGGGCAAATACCGGGCCTTGGCATAACACTGGATCGCCGCGCCGGGTCCAACTGGATAGTAACTGCCCTCGGACTCGGAGGCACAGTACTCAACGTCAATCGTATGTTCGCTCGAATGACTCCGACCCTTTCCTAGACCCCCAAATTTGGACTTCAGAAGGCAGCGGGTGAGTCAAATTCATGACCTGTGACATGCTTCACACGAACGCATGCAACGATCAGACGCCTGTCGGTCATAAGTCGTTGTATTCTCATAAACACCACTGTGGTGATTTTCTATCACTGCCCCGCCGTCTGGAATGAGGGCGTGAGATTCAGTCTTCGCTACCTCACATATCCTCTTGTTCCCTGCCGCTTCCCGCCAGCAATGTCTTCATAACCCCTCGTCCTTACGCTAGTGTCTCTGCCAGAAATCCCTTCTCAACTGATTCTGTGACTCGTAACGAAGCTTACTATGCCGTTCGCAGTCGTGTAAGACCCTGTTGTTGCAGCTTCCGCCAGTTTTGACTTTGACGCTCTCGGCTACTCCCAGGCAGAGCACAAAGGAGAGATTATGGACCTCCCTGCGCAACTTGACGATCGGCACTGGAGGGAAGCATTCAGACATACCTATCATGCTATCGCCGATTTACGCGCCGATTTCGTGAGTATCTGCCCAACATGAATCTGATGCCTATCGCTGAAGCACTGCCACCATTTGCATCTACCAGGGAGGAGCCGCCTAACACTAAAACTGAAGATGCACGACCCACATTCAGCCTTAATCCGGATTGCAAATTGCCACTTGAGCTCTGGTGGACAATCATTGACGAATTCCAGCATGACTGGCTCGCATTATTTGCATGCAGCGTCGTCTGTCGGTCGTGGCGTGCTCGTACCCAGATTTATCTACCCCAGGGCTATCGACGCACCGTGGAGCTCTACAGCCAGAGAGACGTAGCCAGTCTTTCGAGGTTCGCTCGCGTCCGAAAGCTGCAAGCACGGACGGTCCAGATTCATGGAAGTCGCCATTCCGGCTCGATAGCGCACCTCGGAACGTTCGCGGCGATGCTCTCGGGGCAACTGCGTCATCTCAACGAGCTGCATGTCATGTACGGCGCTTGGCAGACGGCCACAGTGGACACATGTTCTCTTTTCCGATGTCTCTCCACGTATTCGACCATTCGACATCTACGGCTCTGCGGCGTCACATTGCCGTCCACAACGTCCCTCCTCCGCTTGTTATACTCTCTCCCCCGATTACGCTCCTTCGACTGTGTTGATGTATCAACGACAGACAGGAACTATGGGAACCGAGCGAGCGCACATTCCGCCCGGCTCTGCAAAATCGAGGCGTTTGTTCTAGATTGCTCTGACGTGGACGACATATTCGACCTCTTCGCCGCGGCCAGCCTTGCGGAGTACAGCGGTACCGTTGAACTCGGTATACACTCCGCTCGCGATGTCGAAGATGGCGAGCGAACACATTTCGCGAGATTCACCAGGAGCTTGACCTCTGTCTCCCGACTCACGATTGTACTCCGCGATGCGGATATGTCTGACGAAGCACTAGGTGAGCCTCGTCTAAACTTTTGTACCTGAGCTTTACGAAGTTATATAAAGCGATGTGCCTTTCACTGGCGCAGCATCACTGCGAACGACTTGAATATCTCATCATTCAAGCCATCCCTCGTGCAAGCCCCATATTCGAGTTCTCGTTCATATCTGCTATCCTGTCGTTCGTGGCCACCAACATCACCAAGCGATTTATCATACTTGATATACAACGCGGGTACTTACACGGAAGTGAGTCATCCATACTCCTCTTTCTCGTCGGAAGTAGCTCAAATCCCGATCCAGGCCAACCAATGGATTTCATGGATACGACATCATTCTCAGAAGGAAGACGAGGCGCTGACCAAGTACTCATGGTCAAGTTCCAGGACCGCAAGGCTACGCGTCCCGCGATACTTCGGAGAGCGTTCGTCACTCTGAGCATACCGTCGTGGGTGGCTCGCGCCCCGGGTTTCCGGGAGGACGTATGGATTCGACAGATTAGGCAGCACGTAGGCATTTTGGAGCGGCGAGACGATCTAGAGTACGTATCCTTCTCATTCATTCAGCTCACTGATCGTCTGAAGTTGACTGCCGCATTTCACGCGTTTACAGCATCGGCGAGATATACTTCCGGTGACGTTACTTTCAGTGCCGTTGGGCTGCCTGGAGACAGTTGCTTGCTTGCAATTGACATATCACGTCGAGACCAACTTGTGATCTGCCAGTTGTTGACAGTCTCGACGGTTGGTGTAACGCGCCGATTTTACAGAGCACTGGTTCTTAACAAGTACGCATTTTTTATATTTCCTCGTCTCATGATTGACCAGTTAACTCAAGAATAGGTACGCAAAAGCACGCGAGTGCGAGAGGGGTCGGATTTAGCTCTACTACCATGAAGATATGCCGGTACTGCTTGCGCTAATACGTGATGGATATTGACCACCCGCACACGCATATCTTGCTCACTGACTCGGAGACGTTGACGAGGAAGGATACGGAGAGTGGGGGACCGTGGCACCGTCACATTGTCGAGGTCACCCGACGCCTCGTCGATTCCGAGGGCAAGATGATCACCTCGGGCTCTGTCTTCGTCTTCGACGAGGACGAGAGTTGCATCAAGCGATGGCCCGGACGGACGGGTTCTTTTGGAGCCCGAGTCGTATATTGGGCAATCTCCTACTCTACCGCGAGACGGAGAAGCGCGGTGCGGGGAACAGGGGCGCCCGCGTTGAGCAGCAATAAGAAGTGGACGCGAAGGGCGAGGGGCAGTCGCTGAGCAGGCCGAAGTATGAGGCACACCGTCTGACGGGCGTCGACCGCCAGCGCGAGCGCAGTCTCCGAGTAGGCAGCTGCCGGCGGGGTCGCTCAAGTATAGAAAATGTACATTTACTGCCTGTGATCTCTAGCATTGGATGAGCCCCGAATAACGATGCATGATTCTTATTGCTGTTTGCAAAAGTCTTGTCGCGGCGCCAAAATCACAAAAAGTTCGCACGACGCGACCTTGCGACCTCTTGCTCAGAATCGCTGTTCCTCGCTCAATTCTCAACCTATCGGCTCGGCAACTACAGCGTTCGATTCGCCTCGGTGAGACGCAGCACCTGGTATGAAGAATATGGCGAAATTCGAAGGTCTCAAAATCTCGATTTTCGGGTGTGCGCGTGAAGGAGAACGGCGGCGGCGAGCGTAGGAGAGGCCAGGGAGCGTCGGGAATGGCTGGGACATGTTTGGTTGGGTAGTATGCAGTGCCCAAAAATGCGATGGTGAGTTTCGACCGCTCTGTTCTGTTGCCCGCGAGGTCTTTGACGCGAAACACGACCTCTTGCTCAGAGTCGCGGTTTCTCGCTCAATTCTCAACATATCTGCGCGGTAACTACAGCGTTCGAATCGTCTCGCCGAGACGCAGCACCTGGTATAAAGAACACGGCAAGATTCGTGAACCTCAAAATCTTGATTCTCGGGTGCGCGCGCGAAGGAGAATAGCGGCGGCGAGCGGAGGAGAGGTCAGAGAGCGTCGGGAATGGCTGGGACATGTTTGGTTGGGTAGTATGCAGTGCCCGAAAATGCGATGGCGAGTTTTGACCACTCTGTTCCGTTGTACTCACCTGCCCCCAGTTGCCTGCGAGGTCTTCGACGCGACGCGAAACATGCAGAGCACGCCCAGCTCTCATAAGATCTACCCAACGCTGATGCCATTCGACGCCTCTCATAAGGCTGCAGTGCGCTTCATCAAGAACAGTAGAAAGGACAAGGTTTCGGTGGGTGGGCCCTTCACTCGGACCAGGCAAGCATCGCGCGTCTCACGATTGGCATGACTGCCCCGTTGTGCTTGCAAAACCGCATCAAGGTATGATGTAAAATTACTATAAACCTGTTTGTATTGTCTTCTTTCCATCGCGCCGGCTCTCGAGCCTTTATTCCAGATCGGAAATGCGCTGTGAATTGCTATTCTGAAGGTGTGCGCCCGCGCGCTACACACGGTGGCACGGTGAGTTCACGCCCATTCTGATGCAGTCTCCGAGTTGCGACGGCAGGCGGTTGTCTCGGGACTTGTCAAGCCTTGCGCCTGATATAGTCTGCTAGTCTGATATGCGCAGACCATTGGCATCAACCTTTGCAATCTCCCCCAATCCAATTCCGGACTTTTGATGTTGCTCGCTGGCCTGCATGGCGACATATTGATCTTGGCCGACGTATGTAGTATCTACTAGCCCATAGATTATTCGAATAAATAATGAACATTCGTACATTGATCTTGTCCGACACCGATATCTACATATGTGGCGTGCACCAGTGCGATCACAAGTCTTGAAGGGTGCCGCGATCTCACCGGTCGGCGGTCCCTCTTTTGTCTTGTGCACTCATCATCCACGTTCTCAAAATGCCACAGAATGTGCCGACACTCACCAAGGATCTCTGCTGGGTGCTCATTTACATGCATTACATCTCCCAGCTGTCTACCAAGGATATCTCAACATTGACTGGTATCAGGCTGCGCACACTACAGCGCCTTTTCCGTCTGCACTTGATGACCGGGGATGTCGCCACACACCGGAAACGAACTGGCCGGAAACGAAAACTTGATCAAAATGCTGAAGAGGTACAGATGCCATCTATAGTGCTGTACATTGCTCATTACATTCACAGTTCATTCAAGGCTTGATCGAGCACTCGCCTGATTCGTACCTTATGGAGCTGAGGGACAGACTTCAGGAGATCCATGGTGTACAGGTGGACATGAGCACAATTTGGAGGACTCTAAAGAAGCTTGGTTTCACATACAAGAAGGCATGTACTAGTGTTTTGGCAATGGGGATGTGGATATCATAAACTCAACTCATGTTATCCTGGTTGTCCACAGATCTCAAAGAAAGCACTGGAACGAAGTGATATCAAGCGCACCGAGTACATCATGCGGATGGCTTCGCAATATAGTCCTCATCAGCTTGTCTTTGTTGATGAGAGTGCCTTTGACCGACGGACAACATATCGTGGTCGGGCATGGGCGCTCAAGGGACACAGGGCAGTGCGGAAGTGTTTCTATGTGCGGGGAAAGAAGTATGAATCTAGTCATAGTACATTATCTGGTCTCTGTACTGACTCCTGAGCCATGTATCAGATTTTCAATTTTGCCTGGCCTGTCACTCGATGGCATGCTATATTGCCGGATTGTCGAGGGGTCATTCAACACTGCACGGTTCATCCAGTTCATTGAAGGTTTACTTGAACAAATGCAACCTTATCCTGGGCCAAACTCAGTCATTGTCATGGACAATGCACGCATACATAAGGATCCATCAATTGCTGAACTTGTGGAATCACGGTAATGTTCAATTGTTCAGATCTCACTCTCTCAACTGTTCATGAATTATGATGATTTAGTGGCATGCGGGTCGAGTTTCTCCCTGCTTATTCGCCAGACTTCAATCCAATTGAGCAAGCATTTGGTGTCATAAAGGCCTATATGTGTCGTACACATCATGATTTTGCTCGTTCCAATTCGACTGGTGCTGATTCGGAGGATCTGAATGAAGCATATATCATGCTGTATGAGGCTGTCTACTCTATCACAGCAGGCAATGCACGCTCCTTCTTTAATCATAGCGGGTATAGATAGCCTGTACAGCAATTGTCCAATAGTCTAATGCATCTGAGTTTAATGTAAATGGAATGCTTCAGAGGGAGTCCGAGTCTTAGCACTTCAGATCTATACAAGAACAAATTATCTGTATATTAAAGATGCTCTACTCTACTCAATAAGCAGGTCAACTATATACATCTGCTATGATAGACTAATTAGGGTGACAACGAGACATCAAGATCAGAAGCGCAACCTCTTCGTAGCTCTCCTTGCACGGCGCTGGAGTTCTGCAACATCCTCACGGGCCCACTTCTTCAACTGCAATGCAATGCCCAGAGGCATTTCGAAATACTGCTGGAGCTGCTCTTCAGTAAGCAAATGAAAGTCATCCAGACGTGCAATTCGCTGTTCCCACAAAGCCTGTGCCCATCCTACGAATTGGAGCTGATCCCGTCCTCGATACGGATCATTGTCGAGGCCGAGAAGCCACTCGTACATCGTAGGATAGTCGACCTGAACTGGCTCATCATCAGATATGTCGAGGCTTGCACGGCGACGTCGTGAACGAGAGGTTGATTGGGATGGCGAAGAATCTACAGATCCCGCGCGGTGCCGATGAGGTCGATCATGATGACGGGGAGTCTGTGGCGTATACATTGGGGCAGGTGGGAATCCATACGGCATAGGCGGGTAGCCATAGATCGGGGGTGGCAGTGGCAAAGGCGCCGCATAACCTGGCAGCGATCCCGGATAGATGCCTGCATGCGGAGCAACTGACATTGCCGACGGATGCCCTTGCATTCCCAGATAGCCCGGGGCACCAGGATAGGGGAATGTCACTGCACCACCGACCGCAGACTGCGCAACAGGGTCTGCGTCTCGGGGAGCCCCGGCAGCCACATCACTACTGCTTGCACTGGAGCCAGCATCCCTCGGCTTCGGCGGAGGCGCAATCTTCAGTTGGGGCGGGATCACATCAACTGTCGCATCGCCGCCGCTCTACAGAGTGAATAATCAACATTTATTTGTAGATGTGAGTGTCGAGTGATTAAATCACGTACCACGAGTCTGATCCACGTCGTGAGTTCCCACATACTGAATTCCCGATGCTTCCCAACGATCTTTAATGCACATGCCTTGTCGCATTTCTGGCAGTACCAGATCCGCTGCAGCTTCGCAAGAACACGAGCATACGCGGTAGACGTAGGCTCGCCAACATTATCTTCATTCTCGCTGGTATGTGTGTCCTGGCCTTGGGCAGCAGACGTCGATCCGCGCGCCTTCTGCTTCGCCTTCGTGTTCTTCGACAGAACCATCAGCCAATATCACCAAATCAAGATCAAGCATACCTTGCCAGTGACGGGCGCAGCACTAGACACGTCAGATTCCATGAGAGGGACTATACGGACATGGTATGGCTTGACGCCGTTCTTGCCGCGCGACTGCGAATCAACGAACATGCGCACTTGCTCCGTCAAGCCTTGCCACTCTTCCGCATCATCGAGCGAGTTTGCTGCAGGGTTCTTTTGATTGCTCTTGAACTCCCACGACGGGATATATGCAAGGCGACTCGGCGGGATCATGACGCCGAGGATGCTTTGTCGAACTGTCTCCCACTTCGCAGTCGACTCCACGCGGATATCTTTGACGGTGTTCGCGCCAATCGGGACCTTCAAAGGGATGACCAATGTTGCTAGAACTGCATGTTAGCATTGGTGCGTGAGCCTAGCAAATCTGTACATACCAGGTGTTGACTCCGACTCCAAGTCTGCAGCCGCAGAGGTACTGGCTTTACTACGGCTCGGGGTGGCATTGCGGGACCGGCCCTTCAACTTGGACGGAGGAACCTTGATTTTGAAAGACGGCATGACCTGGTCATAGACCTTGTCCCAAAAAGCCTCGTTCCTCTCGTTCTCCTCGTCCTGTTGTTGGCTGGGAACGATCTTCTTGCGCCCGGGCCATTTGCCAGCTGCATCCTCCAACTCCCCATCCACCTCTGCCGACTCGTCCTCCTCGTCCTCGTCCTCGTCATCCTCGTCCTCCTCGTCATCCTCGTCACCTTCATCGTCCGAGCCTGACCCAGGTGCGTCGGGCGTATCCGATGAGGCGTCAACATCAATGATATCGGAACTGACTTGAGCCGTCGCCTTTGGATGCGTGGAGGAGTCCCGACGCAGGCCCACTAGGATCGATGCCGCTTCCAGCTCGGTTTCCTCGCGAGTCTCAGACTCCTGGACATTGCCATTCCGCAAAGCACCTTTGTAGGCAGGCCTTGGACGAGGTCTCGGAGGCGGAGGCGGCGGCGGAGGCGGCGGCGAGTCTGGGGTGGTCTGACGTCGAGAGGACTTCGAAGTCTTCCGAGTTGTGCGTGGTTTCCCTGACTTCCGCTTCGATTTGTTCCGTTTGTCTGCCATAGAGTCTAGAGATGAGAAGAAGGAGTGTGTAGAGTGTATGAGTGAATGTGCTAGGGTAGGGTATACGGGTATGTGCAATGTCAAGTTCAACTTGCAAACACCGACTCGGCTGTGTAGCGATCTTCACGCTGGATGTGATCCCGGCCATACACGTAATGGCAGGGCTTTCTCTCTCGACACTGCAAGCATACATGCTGACCATCACCATGTCACACATTAGCTCTTTCACTTCATAGAAATATATTGTTGTTCGAGTCGTCAGGGCATAGGTACCGGGTCGGTGTCACATAGCAGCGAGGAGAGCCTGAAAAAAGAAAGTTCTCTGCATACCTGCGACTATGTCGTGCTGCGGTGAACTCCCCTGAGCATGTCCCAGCCATTCCCGACGCTCTCTGACCTCTCCTCCGCTCGCCGCCGCTATTCTCCTTCGCGCGCGCACCCGAGAATCAAGATTTTGAGGTTCGCGAATCTTGCCGTGTTCTTTATACCAGGTGCTGCGTCTCGGCGAGACGATTCGAACGCTGTAGTTACCGCGCAGATATGTTGAGAATTGAGCGAGAAACCGCGACTCTGAGCAAGAGGTCGTGTTTCGCGTCAAAGACCTCGCGGGCAACAGAACAGAGCGGTCGAAACTCACCATCGCATTTTTGGGCACTGCATACTACCCAACCAAACATGTCCCAGCCATTCCCGACGCTCCCTGGCCTCTCCTACGCTCGCCGCCGCCGTTCTCCTTCACGCGCACACCCGAAAATCGAGATTTTGAGACCTTCGAATTTCGCCATATTCTTCATACCAGGTGCTGCGTCTCACCGAGGCGAATCGAACGCTGTAGTTGCCGAGCCGATAGGTTGAGAATTGAGCGAGGAACAGCGATTCTGAGCAAGAGGTCGCAAGGTCGCGTCGTGCGAACTTTTTGTGATTTTGGCGCCGCGACAAGACTTTTGCAAACAGCAATAATACTGTATTTTCTGGGATGGCGAAATAGCTGGTACGAATGCACGGGCGCTTCTACCCGAGTTCTGGCAGTCACCGAGTTAGCGCCGGTTCTGTTCTGCGAACAACTTGAATTTTGGGCTCCTTCCTCGCTGCACGATCACGTCGCGTCGTCAGTCTGTACTGAACTACACTTTGGCTGCTCGCGCGCTCTTGAGTGAATGGAACGATTCCATTTTCCCGTGTACCAGACGAAAGCATTGGCGTACGGAGTCTGACTTCCTACCACCACGTCGACTTCTTCGTACCCTGTTCTGTTTCCCTGGAGTCAAGGAGCGCTCAGAGCGATGATAAATATGGAGAAGGATCGCAAGATGCGCGGTCTGAGGTTGTCAGTGTTGGATGATCTGTGTTGAAAAGGTACGTGCGGTATTTCTCAAGCGTTCGCAATCTCGACTTACGACAGTATCCTGCTCTTCACTGAAAGCGCACATGATGCGGACTCGGAGTACTCTGAGACATGCCGATCGCCAGAGCAATGTCGTTATCGGTGAGCAACGAATACAGCTCCTTGGATGTACCTGCTCACGGTGGCTAAAGCCGCATCGCAAATGGATTCAGAGCGTGCTGGTACCGTTCTCCGAGTCCATAAGGCCCGGTTCCCTGAGCCTTCCACGTTCAGCAGCACACCATTTGTGCCATTCGCTGTCTTGTGCGCGGCCTTGCGCTCCGGACATATGTACTGCAGGCCACATCAGAAACCCCTTTCGAGTTGGCCTCTACGCGATACGAACAACGCTAGCTTCAAGAAGCGATCCTCCTGTGTCGATTACGGCGATAGGCACGAGCGCGCCCGCACTACATAAACCCGTCTAAGGACGTCCAGGGCGACCACCAAACGGCCCACATCAAGTGAGCGACTGATACGTTGGTGCTGGTCTGTCGCGGACTCGCGGTGCGGATGCACGGTTGCTTTGGACCTTTCGGGAGGCCGAGCGATTAGTTGCCCGCCCGTGGAAGACCTATTCCTTGGCGTGCGTACCTGTCTGTAGTGACCCTACGATTGAGGCCTCCCAAGGAGAAGCCGCAACACCGCTCGCGACAGCCATCCGTTCGCCATGATAACCACGCAGCCCTTTCCTTTGCTATACTTCAACTTGTATTGGTCACGGGCGCCATGGTGGATGTCGCAACAATAGATGCGCGATGACGATGCACACATGCACAGCGAGCCGGCGACTTCGCATATGCTGCTGCTCATATCCATCCCAGCCACCGGCCCAACCCTTTCTCCCCTCGTTTGAGCATGTGCGTCACGCCGCACTAGATCGCGGCACATGGGCGTACGATTCTGCGCGTCGGGCGTATGCCATGTCATCGCGTCTCCACAACACCAACGTCCTCTCATACCTTGCAACACTCGCCTTGCTGTGTCGCATTACACCACAGGCACAGCATTGGTCTCCGCAATGAACCACGGCGATGTCTCCGCCCCAGGTTGCGCTATGCTGGTCATCCTCAACAGTGTTCCGGCCCCTCACCGGCGTTGATCGCTATCCTCGCCCTTCACTCGCACAGGTGTACGTGTCCTCCTCCGGTCGAGATTCTCGCTGTCGTGGCACGACGAAGACCGAGGCATGCCCCCGATGCACACCAGCGGCGACCCTATCATCGGGAACCAAGCGACCACGGGCTAGGGTTATCACTCGCCAGCGACGAGACCGAGATCGAGGACGAGTGGTGCCTTTTCAATTATCAGTAGGTAGAACCACCTCTCGCTGCTCGCTGCCGCCCTGCGACAACTTACCTCTGGACCTGTCGGCTTGCTATACAAGACGCGGTGTCATTGGCTGGTCGTGTTGGTATGATCATCGCGCGTAGGCCCAGGCGGCGAAGAGAGCAGCCCGAACTGGGTCAGTGCCTGCTTTTCTTGCGACGTTCGACCGATGTGGCTCACAGTCTGCCTGTGGATAGCGAGGAGCGCTCATTCGACACGCGTCCATGAACTACTGCCGCCACATGTCGATATCGCCTCGCTCGGTGAATATGTACTCCTTGGAGTCGTTAGCATTTATCAATCATCAGATGCTCATATAACCCTCCATGACAGTCAAGCACCCGTACGCGGACACACTTCTAAGTTCGCGGCTTGCTCGAGTTGAGGCATGTCCGAAATAGAGCTGCAGATGTAGACAGATCGCTCGCCCGGGTACATCGACCACGAGCGGCCTGGTCTGTCCGCAGCAGTTCAACGCAAGAACAGTTGTAGGAAACGGACCGAGGAAAACGTCACGGTGACTGGATGCTCGAATGACATCCGGTGTTCTGGCAGGCAGCTTTGCCATTCCCCTCGATCCCTGCACTATAGCATGTCGCGAATTCTCGATATTCATTGGATGACTTTGTGAGCCATCCCGTTCCTCGTCCGCGTCATGTAATCACACGTCTCAGGCTCGCCATGTGGTAGCAGTCCTCAGAGTAGCTGTCGATTTCTGTCTGGACGACGCGATGTATGTAGTCGCAGGATTGGGGTTCCGGGCAGAGGCGAATAAGCCGGGTTAATTTCAATGGATGGCGAGATGTTACCTGCCGATACTTCAGGTACGGCTCGCCGTTCCTTGTGTTCTTGGTCCACAATCGTCTGTGAACCTGCGTGTATATACCCGATAGACGAGCTTCTCATCAATTACCGCGTTCTCTGGTTACATGTCCACCGTGTACTGTCCTGTACAGCCCCACAAGGTGTTCCATTTGCGGTTCAATCAGGCAAGAACGGCGGCAACACGCTATGTATGCTGTTCTTCTCTCCGTTGTCGAGCCTCTGAGCAGGGAAGTACCATAGAGTCAGTGCCCATACCACAGACGGTGGAAGCGACAGGTGCGTACCTCAAGTCTCTGCTGTCAAATCCGGGAGCTCCCATTTGCGTAGAGTTCCGTCGTATGAAGCGGACACGACATAGGTGTAGTCGTGAGAGATGAAGAGGTAGTTCACGCTGTCGGTGTGTCCACTTAACTGCACGATCTCCCGTTGTGCCGCCATGTCCCACACAGTGATGACATAGTCCTCCCCACCTGCTGCGAGCAGGCGTCCGTCCCCAGAGAATGTCATGGCTGTGGCAAGCTTGTCGCCACAGTCTATGCTATTGATTAGGTCCCAGCCGTTGGAATCGTAGGTCCTGATGATCCCTTCGCTGTCGGCGCAATGAACCTTCGTCCCGTCTGCAGAAAACTGCGCGGCCCTAACCGTGACGCCCGCTGGCCCTACCCTGAGCCGCGCGATCTCGGTCCCAAGAAGTGCGTCCCAGATTCCGGCAGTGCCGTCGTCGGACCCTGTGACGACCCTTTTCCCGTCGGTGGAATATGCAACAGTGTGGATTACCCCCTCATGCCCCCGCAGATCGCAGATACGCGAAGCGGTCTCTATGCCCCACACATATGCGGTACCGTTCGCACTCGTAGATAGGAACCGCTTGTTGTCGGGAGAGAACACGACAGCCATGATCAGACCGTTGTGTTCGTCCGTCTCCGCGCGCAATTCATCTGTGTCAACATGCCACAGCTTCGCGACCGAGTTACCCGCCGCGGAGACGACTAACGTTCCATCCAGTGAATATGCGATGCACTTGACATCATCTTCATGAGAAACCGTGCGCCAGATCATTTGATCTTCGACAAGGTCCCATACAACGATAACGCCATCGCATTGGCCCCAGGCAAGTTTGCGTCCGTCGGGGGAGAAGCCGAGAGAGGAGATAGCGTGATGGGAGGTCGGTCTGTGCGTCTCAGCAGATGTCATGGCATTCCAAATGATAATGGTGTTGTCCTCGAACCCTGCAGCAATGCTCCCCCGATGGCTGAGCACGCAAACACGGTGATTCTCGACAGTGCTGGGCCTGAGTCGGTCCGGGCAGGGGAATACAAGATGCTCGACCCCCCGTAGACACTTTTCCACGATTGGTATGGTCTTCCGCGAATGGATCCGCAGGGTTGAATATGCTTGGCTTTGAGCCAGATTGGGTGCCAGTGGCATTCGGACCTGCAGCGATATGCATTTCGATGTCCGAATCCTCATCGTCGTCAAAAAATAACAGGCCGACTGTGAACTTCATGAGCACGATCAATCACAGCCTGTTACTGAAATAAGCCTACGTCCGTCATCGGTGACTTCAATCTCGGGTTGAACCTCGGTCAAGAAGCTGGGTATATCATCAGGAATCGGACATGTACCCTGGTACCAAAGCTGCGTCTTCGCATCAACTCCGATTCGGTGATGCCGATAAAAGTCACACGTACCTTGCATAGTTGCAACAGGTCTAAGTCACTGGCGATTGCGATTTCTGCATCGGAATTCTGTATTCATGCGCTGATTGAGGATCAGAAATAGTGCTGAGATATTAATCGAACAGACCTCAAGGATATAATCCAAAACGAATGTAACAGGATCATATGGCTTCAAAGGCGAGGAATCCGTGAAATGAACTGCAAACATGAGTTGTGATATCCTACCGTCACTCGAGAGGGTACTTCCTCCATCATTTCCATGTCCTCGTCGGCACCGCGATCCATGGACGGATCCCGTGGTTCGGCGGCGGCCTTGATCTTATCGGGAAGGAAAAAACGGCGTTTCTTCAGCTTGAGATAGTGTAGGAACACACACTGGTCCGAAGAGTACGACTCTGGTGCTCCTCCCCATGTCCGAGAAGACGGGCCAGCTGGATCTGTCTCCGGCTGCTCATTGGCGGGACGCTGCCAATGTCGTGACCCCTGCGCCTGGATAGTCGGGGGCTCCTGTGGGCGTGGCCCTAAAGGTCGATTCGGGTCGAACCGAGGCCGATTATCGGGCCCTACGCGTCGTTCGCACTTCGCGGTTACGTGATTTGCTACGTCGAAATGGAAGGCGGCAGAAACGGGGAGGCCTATGTCGCCCTTGAAGGTAAGCTTTGACTGACTGCTGTTTCCATGAAAGGCGACAACAGCCCAGCGACTGGTTTTCACCCATCCTAGAACAAATAAGACGTCTTCGACAGAGATATCAACCCCTAGCTCGTTTGCTCCCCATTCGTGCCAGTTGTCTATATTCTCCTTCATGTACTTCTGCATCCGGCGAATTTGATGCACCTTTTGGCGAATTCCAGGAGTGTCCAGAATTACCAAGGCACCATGCTGATCAGTGCACTCGCATTGAAAGGCAACATTCAGATTGTGACTATAAATGGCATTGAGGGTCAGTACTCTACACCAGTAGTTCATGAAGAGGACATTACGATCCAGCTCCCCCTCCTATGTTGATCTGACGAACCGTGTCGCTGAAATGCGGTCCTTCGTGTATGGCCTGCTTTGTGGGGACTATTGGATGCGGGCCGAGGTCGAAAGTTCTGAAGTGTGATGGCGTACTTGCCTCTCTCAGGCTGTCGTGCACTATGCCGAGGTCCGCGTCCTCTGTCGCTTTCATTGCATTGAAAAGACGGTAAAACCCTCCATCCCTTAAATAGCCAACGTCACCAATCAGTACCTCGTGTTCGTCGTTGGGTGGATCGGGTTCCCATAGAGGATAACCATAGCCAAGTTTGAACAGTTGCTGCGCATACACTTCGGCAGGCCGAGCGGTCATGGCAGGTGCGGTTAAAGGGCTGCGAGCTGTGAAGTAGCCCGATGGCACGGTGCGCACTAACGTCCTCGTTGCGTCCTCCGAGTCGGGCTATCCATAGCAGAGATAAGATGTGAGCATGTGCCAACGCCGTGACTCTGGGGCAGTACACGCCCATTTTGATGTGGCATTCGGAAGATCTGGATCACTCGGGCGCCACGGAGGTAACCCGCGAGATGCGGCTCATAGCGGAGGGACCCTACGCTAGGGTCACCGCCTTTGCCTGATCACGACCTGGTTCACAAGGTCCTCAGGAGGTGCGAGGTAAGGCGATCAGGCCCTCTACATTGACATGGCTCAGACCTCTCCCTGACGGCTGACTGATCTGTTTGTCAGGCTGTTTCAACCTCACGGCGCAAGAGCCCCACAATATGAACTGTTCGCTCTGATTACAACGGTGCGAGTGAGAGACTCAGACTCGTTCACACATTCATAAGGGGAGTAGCACGTCACGGTATACATGTACAGTATATGCTAGGATGTCACGTCTTCCATCTCCACATCGTCGTCCTGTCTAGTAGTACCAGTATCTTCATTCGCCACACTGGTCTCCGAGTCTGCAATTTGATAAGGTCATTCGAACAAGCACATATGAGGCTATGAGCGACTGGCGAACCTGCGATAAGTGGATCATTGGTACCATCTGCTTGCGTCTGAGCCTGAGGATTGTGGCTCGAAGTCGTTGCCGCACGAGCCTCTTTGTTACGAATGCGAGTCTGGGCAGCCTTAGCAGCAGCTTGTGCCCTCCGGGCTCCGCCAGTGACACGTAGGTCCGTGGCAATGCGACGGTGCTGTGCCTTGCGGTCAGCAAGATAATACCGAGGCTCTGTGAGATTCCGCGGTAAGGTCTCGCGAACGAGGTCTGCATTGTGAAGAGCATGCATGTTCAGCAGAAAACGCGGTGTTTCTGCGTGTGTAACGTGGAGTCGGGTTCGGGCCGTGACAACTCGCTCTTGAACGATGTGCTCCAGCGCGGTTGTGGTGCAATGACAGGCACGGCAGTCATGCTGTGCATTGAAGATGAAGAGGATATCCTATAAGGGCAGGGGGTGAAAAGGTAAGCACATCATTGGATCACCGGGTCGTAGACAGACCTTGGGGGGACAAGCTGAGGGTGCCGATCACTGGGAGTAAGGATGGGCATATTGAGATAGTCATCCCGTTCTCCCATGATGTCGAAACATTGTACGACGGCGATCGCTTC
This sequence comes from Fomitopsis serialis, assembly GCF_022376445.1. Lineage (NCBI taxonomy): Eukaryota > Fungi > Basidiomycota > Agaricomycetes > Polyporales > Fomitopsidaceae > Fomitopsis > Fomitopsis serialis. The sequence goes on from NW_025955046.1 coordinate 130,192, forward strand.
TCTGCCACCAACAGGAGAGAGGATCTTGAAGATACGCCCTGCTCGCACGTCTGTAGGCTGCAGAGCAGGCGGTGTGCGTGATCAGCCTAAGATTTTCATCGAAATACCAGATTATTACACTTACCATCTCGGGTACTGCAGGCGTCGCCGTGTCTTGTGGAACCTTGAAAAACACCCACGAACCAGGCTTACAAATGTCTTTTGCTTGCGACACCAAGAATTTGCACTGCTGGAAGATTGTTATATCTAAAGAGTTTGGTGCGCCATCATGCGTCGGCGGTGGAAGCGATAATGGTGCAATAGCATCGGCCCAGCTAGACGGGCATCGCTTGAGCCGTGCCTCTAGCTTCGCCGTGCCTGGGAAACCAGTGATGTGAGCGTTCAATTCGCAACGAAGACGACATTACTGTACTGCTCACCAACTATTAGTGTTGCTTGTATATCCTCCACCCAGCCCAGACGCCGCTGCAGATTCGGACTCTCCTGAAGGAACGTGCAAACTCTGTCCCCTGCCCGAACATATTCGCCTGCGGAGTTACACCACCAGCCGCCGCTCACCTGATGCTTGAAGCGCTCCATATCGGCCAATGCAACAGCGATGTCACGGCTCGGTGCGCGATGGTTCGAGAGGATGCTGCAGAATCGGAAGATAGCGTTCCAGCACTCGAAGACTTCTGTGGAGTACAAAATCGCGGGACCGAAGCGGCGAATGTTCGCTATCAAATGAGCGAGGACGTGGAGCTTGTTTTTGGTGAGGATTCGATTCGGATCGATGAGCACCCAGACGTCGAGAACGTTCGCGATGAGAATCTCTAGATCTGCCTACGAATGTTCAAGGTCAGTGACAGTGATGGCTCGCGACGGTGTCCGGCACTGCGAGTCCAAGACGTACCAAATACTCATCCATTCTCCTTATCTTACTGTACCATAGCATTGCGCCGAGTTCACCAGTTGCTTTCCAGAGTTGCCGGACAAGATCGGAGCACAGATCGTCGTGTAGATGGAACACACCAACCTGTTGCAACGCCTTGAAATGCTTCCCGACAAGTGAATTCTTGTATTGCAGCAGATACTCTGCGCGAAGAGGCGGCAAGGTCAAACCATCGACCGAGGTACTACGAAGCCGTGCCGCAAAGAGTTCGTCCTTCTTCTTGTCCCAGGGCGAGGTCGTCTTGTGCCAAACATACTTCTCCTGTCCAAGTAGGTAAGTGTGCAGAATCTCACCTGGTGTATCGAAATGAATTTCAACGCCAGGGAGCCCGAGCAGAACATTGTAGTGGTCCCCTGGTCGCAGCGTATCACGAAGTGCTGTGATTGCAGAACTTGAGGTGAGCTTCCGAAGACGACTCCATCATGTATTGAAAAACACGTACGGGAAGTAGCTGGGAGCGCATCATAGCTCTGTGAAGGCTGACGGACAAGCCAATCGTGCAGTTCCTGTTGTATCTCATGGGAGATTGTGTTCTTTACAGCCTGTTTGGCCTCGGCGTCACGGTTGCAGGTACGATCATTCAAGCGCGGGTCCCTCGTTGCGATTGCTGCTATTCGCTCGTGTTGCAGTGCACGCGCTTTCTTAATCAGGATGCTAATCCAGTATTGGGCGGTCTTGTCTTTAACTCCCGTGTTCGTCTGCATAAGATCCACTGTATCCTGCACACCAAGGCCCGCAATCCATAGCTGTGACTCGATTTGGCTGATTGTCCATTCCGTCGTGCGATGAGGTCCAGCCTTACAACCCCAGGTGAGAAGCAGATCTACGATAGAATTGCAACTTACTCACCGCGAAAAATGTTTCATATTTCTCGTCTGTTTCCCGCTCCTTTGCGGTGCCGCCGATCTTGCAAGCTCGACAGGGTTTGTTGCCATTACCACCAATGTGCGAACAATGTTCTGATTGCTGGGGATTATCCGCTGGGAAGACATGTGGGATGATGCGGAACAAGACTTCCTGTTGAAGCTTGCAATCGTAGGCTGTATGCCATCTGTCCGGACCCCTGTTGCCCTGACCCTTCAGTACGTGTATTTCGATGTCTTTCCACCGGCTACTAGTAATGGAATACTCACGTGTCTTTGGCAAGCTCTTCAAGTTGTTCGGACGACGACGCATGCTGCGATGTAGAGCAAAAGCGAACAAAGTATTCTTGTTTGAGTTTCTCATGCGGGAGGTTGATGTTTGCGACGTAGACATTGGTATGAGCATTGTATTGCTTCGTTTTGTTTCCAGAGACATCATCGCACCAAGCCATCAATCGGACCGTGAATGTTGGGCGTTTGAGAGCTGTAGCTCGGACTGGATGGCGCACATTCCGAACCCATGGAGGCGCAAGCTCTGAAAATACCACACATCAGCACTATGTGGCTCATATACGATAAGTACGTGCAAACAGATCTCACCATCAAATTGTATGTTGAGACCTGCCTGTATCTCTATCACGTTGTCTTGCAGCTCCCTTGCCGCTACACGGATGAACTCCTGATTACGAACCACAAATAACCCCGTCTATCCACAAATCCGTATGTCACTACAAATATCTCTGATCAAATGATGGATCACGTACCGCAGGATAATGGACTACGAGGAAGCCATCAAGACAGTCCACCTCATTCTCTTCCACAAATCTCAGCGGCATCACGTAGCGTCCATCCTGCAGCCGCGCGAGTTCCTTGATGTAGAAGTGCCGGTGCGGTGTCTTCTCGTCCATCCACATGAGCTGGCCTCTCTCGAGTGCTTCGTCATTCATGTCGAGCCATTTCTCACCATCTCTGAACTCCGAGACAGGTGCACCGATGCGTGGCAGGAACCTCATATGTGGTCGCACAAGAGGATTTGCAAAATCCTACCGAAATGGTCAGTTACATGTTTAGTATCCGAGTCGGGGCTTATTCAGGACCCGTTGTTGCTGTACTCACAAGTCGGCTAGTCTCTGATGGGCACGTCGCATAGAAGTGGTTCTCTTGGGCTGATGTATGGTGCGTTGTCTTGATATTCATCTCCTTGGTGAGCTGAGCCTGTTTCGTTCGCAGCGAGGTGAATGATGGAACATTCTCGGCTCCACACTCTCTCAACGCCCAGATGACCACTTTGAGATGATCATCAGAGAGCCGTAATCGTGGTAGATTGTCCAAAAGGTCGAGAATGAACATCTAATCATGTGTGTGCTGAGGAATTCTGACGTTCAATCTGTATAGCATGACGTACTGTTTTTGATTCATAGGGTCGCCACTGTGGGTCATCCTCCATGTTTTCGTGACCGAGGCTCATATCAAAGTCGTCGTCATCGTCAATAGCATCCTCGACGCCTAAGCAATCCAAGGTGAGCTGTAGGTCTTTCTACTTGCAGCAAGGCCCAGGCATAGTATTTACCTGCACGGTACAATTCAGCAACAGCATCCGCGATCATAAGATCATCCTCGTCATTGGCCTCAGGTTCGCCTGCCACGTCCGGATCAGCAATCCCAGCCGCCCTTGTGCCCCAGTGTCCATGCTCAAGGTATGGATTCTGCAGTAGACTCTCCAGTGTACTTCGAATTCGTGCTGGTTCCGTCTCCCAGGGAGCCATGCCCGCAGAGAATGTGACCTCGTTGCCAGCATCATCCATGATCTGGTCGCCATTGGCATATACATGTTCAAAAGGGTTGAAGCGAGGTATGCTCTCCGGTTCATCGCTCTGTCCTGCAAATGCCTCTGACAGAAGCATATCCGCCGGTGGTTGCTGGCGAATGGCTTGATCATTGCCGCGGCGACTGGCTTCAGCATGTTCATCCTCAAGCAATGTGGCAACTGACTCGCGGTGCTTTTTGGATTCGATATGTCGCTTGACTCCGTTTTTCTTGACTGATGTCCGCTGATTTGTGTGCTTGCTGCAGGGCTTACATTCCCATGAACTGGGGTCATCCGCGGTGGGAATGAAGTATCCTGGTCCGAGTGAGCATCTCGATTAACCCTGATAGTATGATTAACATTCACCGTCTGCATGAAGATCTGTTTTATGGGCCGGCATGCTTTCAGCAACGCGTCAATCAATCTGCACGACGTCGGCCCAAGCTGCTGCACAAAAGTTGTTCTCATTCTTGGACGACAGTTCTGCACGTGACCATTGGCCGTCGAGTTTCAAAGTCCTCTTTGCGTTGACGACAAGTGACAGTCTTTTCCTTCATCCCTCTTAATCTTTTCTCATCTCATTTTTTCTTCATGGCTCAACTCCTGGACTCACTGCTTGATGTCGCAAGCTCTCCACCAACCAGTCCAACAGCGCCCGCCGCGGAGCTTCCTCCAGACCCTGATTCTGTCAATCTCGGCACAGGCAACTCGAATGCTGCAGCCGCCACTGAAGACGCGGACTCGGATTCCACATTGTCTGCAGCCAACAACCCACGTGTTGGTGACAAACGACGTGCGGAGGATGACCTCATCCAATCCGCCCAACAGATGGGTCGTCGAGTTCGCCTCAAGCCAGCGGCACAGCAAGCGCTCGATGGTGTCGCAACGGTATGTGCTCACGTCAGTTCAAGAGTCCTTTGCTCTGACAAGTCTTGCAATGTAAGCTCCCTTTTCCCCACCAGATACTATGGATTGTCGCGCGCATGCTCAAGCACGAAGAGCGGCTAGATACCATTCAGCCTGCGGAAGCTCAGTGGACCCTGCCAAGAGGGTTAAAGGTATGTTCTTCAGTCGTCCTTTTCGATGTCGAGGCCACTAATAGCTATGTGTCGTTGATATCGAGCAGGAGAAGATTGAAGTCTATAGCCACCTGATAATCGTCTCGCCGCTGTTGCCCGCTTATGTCCGAGGTACAATACCGAATAAGCGCATTGTGGTAAGTCCGAGAATGTCTTGAATACGAGTCATCATGATCATGCAGTCACTGAGCTGTTTGCAGTCGTTGTTCGAGCGTCACACGCAATGGGGTTATACACCTGAAGTCTGCAATAACTCGCACAAGAACCTGATTGTCATGAAGCGGATAACACAGCGCATCTGTTACGGATAGATAACCCATTATCTGTCCATTAGATTAGATTATGAACCGATAGTGTACATCTCATCTTATCTCAATGTACCTAGCCACCTGACTTCCATTTTGGGAAGTAATCTACTCTTCTACCTGAACTACCACCTCGTCCGAGTGCGAACTCTTCGCGCCGTCCGAGTTAGTTCCCCTGTCCTCGGCTAGGCTCGTCGCCCCGCCTAGGAACTCCCCTCGGCTTAGGCTCGTCGCCTTCGCCTTGGACCCCTCCTCGACCTGGCCCAACAGCCCGTCTAGGACTCCCCACTTGGCCCAGCTCGTCGCTGGCAACCAAGGACCTCTCCGCGCTCCCGAATAGCAAGGCTCGTCGCCCTGCTAACGACCCTAGCAGGTACTCCTCACCCTGCTCACGACCCCGAGATCCTCCTTTCCCCCCTGGTCGCGTCGCGACCACCAACCATTAGGTTCACGAGGCAGCCCGGCCCCTGAATCTAGGGTTCCGAGCCCACGAGCCCTAACATTGGTGGACATTCAGGGGACCGGTCCACTGCCCTGTGAACACCCTTGGTCCCTCTAGGTTCTCTCGGAATTCCTTCAAAGTCGAAATCCATTCTCGAGTACTCTATCTACCACTTTCTATCCTAATGCCTTCTCCCAGCTGGCTGGCCTGCTCCGAATGGCGAGCACTATCACCAATTCGGGCCCCCGCGCCAGCTCACAGCTCGCGCGCCTACAGCGCCCAACCCTACGCCTCGGTGATCGCGCCTCGAGGCTCTCAACCTCTCCCTCTCGCCACCTGCGGCCCAGGATCTCCTGCTGCGCGGTCCGAGCCCATTCGGAGACCCGTGGGAGTTCCATCCCCGCGGGAGCGCCCAGACGCGTCGCGCGCTGAGTCGCTCGCTCAACGCGTCGACCTCGCTCCTCCTTCCATCTCGCGCTTCAACTCCCCCGCTACCCTCCGACCCACTCTCGCGGACAGCCCGCAAGATGAGTATCGAGCCGCGCGAAGTATTCACGCGCTCGGTACAAATAGCTGCCCCGCCGCGGACGGCTCAAGGCCAGAGGTCGGACGACCGCACGCCCATCCTCCGCGCGACGGCAAGACCGACGCGCCAATACTTACGCCAAGGCCCAGGCAAGAGGCCCTATCCTCGGCGCGGACGACCGACGAGCAGCTCACCTGCAAGCCCAACGACCAGGTCGTCCCAACGCGAGCAAGGCCGAGCGCACACGAAGCCCCACCGGCCCCGCGGTCAGCCGACGCGTCGCTCGCCCGGAGAATCGACTCGCAAGACGCGTCGATCCGCGCGTTAGGATGCCCGGAGGACGCCCCGGCCCGTTCAAGCACAAACTACCGCGGAGGGACGAGGTGGGAGGTCGACAGAGAGGCAAGAAGAGTCAAGCCGACTCCTGTGAGTACTGCCGCTCGTCTCCCTCCACTGCCCTCTCCCTCTTCTGCGTGCCATGCGCCTCCGGCTCCGTCCTCTCCGCTTCCATCTATCACGCCCGCGCCCTCTCTCCACGCCCAACCCTCCATCTCGCGCCTTGGCTCTACCGCTATCCGCCGACCCTCTCACGCGAGCGACCCTCAAGACGAATATCGAGCCGAGTGGAACGTCCGCTCGCTCGATACCAGTGGTCGCCCAGCCATCGTCAGCTCAAGGCCCGAGGTCGTGCAACCACACGCCCGACCTCTGCGCGATAGCGAGTCCCACGCGCCGAGGTCCCGACAGGAGGTTCCGCCCTCGGCACGGACGAGCGGAGCGCAGCACGCCTGCAAGCCCGACGGTCATGCCGTCCCGACGCGCGCGAGAGCAGCCACGCAGGACTTGCAGACGAACGGCGCGTCCCGCGCCTGCAAGACAGCCCCGCTAGACGCGTCGACGTGCCCGACCAGGCACCCAAGGGATGCACGGACGATCGCGCGGACGAGTCACCGCGAAGAGACGAGCAGAGAGGTCGATGGACAGGGATTAGGAGTCAGGCTGACTCCGGTGAGTACCACCGTCCATCTACCACCATCGCCCTCTCCCTCTTCAACGCGCTATGCGCCCTCTACTTCGCCCTCTCCGCGTCCACCTTCCGCCCGCGCGCCCTCATTCGATGCACCTGCCTCCTCGCTCCACCCTCGTCCATCCGCCGCCGCCCTTCCGCTGCTCCCTCCTGCATTCGCCGCCCATCCGTCACCGCCTTCCATCTCCGGCTTTCCGTCGCGCGAGGAAAGTGCGGCTCTCGTCCGTGCGCATCACGCCAGGGAGACGGCTGCGGCTGAACGGGCGGCGTTCGCACAAAGGTATGGGAAGGACACCCCGTCCATCCCTCTCCTCGGCAACCCATCCTTCGACCTGGTGCCCTCACACTCGCTTGACGCGCCTGCGCCCTCCCGGCTCGACCTCTCGACCTCTATCCATACGCCTCCCGCGGGCAGCCTGCAACATGAGTACCGAGCCGTGCGAACTCTTCGCTCGCTCGGTACAAGTGGTTGTCCCGCCGTCGACGGCTCAAGGCCAGAGGTCGAGCAACGACCCGTCCAATCTCTGCACAACGGCAAGCTCAACGCGTCTACGCCTACGCCACGGCTTCGACAGGAAGCCCCGTCCACTGCGCGGACGATCGACGCGCAACGCACCTACAAGTCCGACGAACAGGCCGCCCCTACGCGCGCAAGAGCGAGCACAGACAAGGCCCCGCAAGACTTGCAGATTAACGCCCGCGCGCCGTCCGCTCGCAAGTCCGCCGAGCCGACTTCGCTAGAGCTGTTCGAGATGGGCATAGAGGCTGCGCGCCGATCACTCGCGAGGACGAGCAGCTGCGAAGGACCATCCAAGAGTCCACGCGGTACGACTCGGACGGAGATTGAGCGAGGCAGAGGGGAGAATCGAGTCGCAGAGACTCCGGTGAGCCGGTCTATCCCTCTACTTTCTCCCTCTGCTCCTCTACACACACGTTACGCGCCCCCGTCCTCGTCCAACGCATCCACGGCCTCTCAGACTCGCGCCTACTCGCTCGCACGTCCGCCAGCACCCTTCACGCGCGGTGGCCTCGCCTCGCCGATCACTCCAAGCCCGGCTACGCCTCCTGGCCATGTCCCCTCATCCGCGTCTACGCTCTCACAGCACGCCCTCTCGACCTCTAGCAGTACCGCTCACACGGACGGTCGGCAAGACAAGTACCAGGCCGTGTGGAACGTCCGCGCGCCTGGTACCCACCCTGCCGTCTCCGTCCCGTCACTCGAGACCGAGCCATTCTGTGATGGCGAAGCTGTCCCGCCCACGCGTGCATCAAAGTCCCGCAAGGAAGTGCCCTCAGCAGCGCGGACGGACGACCTACGACGCGCCTGCACGTCGGATGTGCAAGCCCAGTCAACCCACGCCGAGACTTATAGGGGAAGCGTCCCGCTCGGCCCTTCAGTGAACAGCCCCGAACAATCGAGCGGGGGGCACCAGAGCTCGAACCAGAGGGATGGCCAAGGAGAGGAACGGGTCGAATCGACTCCGGTGAGCTTCGCTATCCCTCGCCTCTCATCCTCCTCTCCTCCCTCTCGTACTACGCCTCTCCGCTCGTCCGACACACCTCCACCCGACGCACCCTCGGCCTCGCCCGCCTTCATCCGTCCACCGTCGCCCGACTCGCACGTCAAACGCTCAGCGACCTCTCTGTCGACATCGACGCTCCACCCACCGGTCATGCAACGAGCGGAGGGAACGTCCCTCCCTCGACGCAACCTCCGAACCGATCCATCGTCGCTCGACGCGTTACCACTCGCGTCCCCGTGTTCTCTCAGCTCCCTGGCTGCCGACTCGCGTTCGACCCCCGTGGGCATCACTTCCGAGGACGAAGCCACGCCTATCACTAGGACAAGCAGACTGGAAGACCTGAGTCGGGGGCACCTCAGCACGAGCGTACGAGGTCAGGAAGTCAGGAGAGAAGAGACACGAGTCGGGTCGACTCTGGTGAGCATCCCCATCCGTCTCCCTCCTCCTTCCTCGACTTCACACCCTCGCTCCGCGCCCTCTACTCCGCGCCCTCCACGCCCGCGTTCCGCACCGGTGCCCTCGAACTGCACGCGCCCGTTCGACGGGTCCACGCGCCCGTCCGTTCGCTCGTCCGGCACATCCATGTCCTTGACCGACTCGCCGGCGCAATCCGTTGGCTTGCCTAGAACCCCGCCGCCCGACTCGCGATCGACCTCAGTCGATACCACCCGCAAGGACGAACTACAAGGAGAGTACCGGACCGTGTGGAATGTCCGCGCGTCCGGTTACAACCTTGCAGCCTCGAACGACACGCCGTCTTTCTCGCGACTCGACCACTCTGCGACCTCCAAGGTCCTGCCCGTGGACGACTTGCTGAGCGAGTACCAGGCTGTGTGGACTCTTCGCGCGCCTGGTACAGCAGCCAGCTTGATGCTCGAGGTCGAGCAACCCCATGGTAGCGAAGCCGGCACGCCGACGCGTACACCAAGGCTCCCGACGCGTGCAAGGGCAAGCGAAGACGATATGCCCACGCATCCGTCCATTCCACACTCGCGCTCCGCACTTCTGCCCTCGAACTGCACGCCCCTGTTCGACGCGTCCACGCACTCGTCCCCTCGCTCGTCCGACACATCCGCGTCCTCGGCCTCACCCGTCTCCCTCAGTCCACCATCGCCCGAGTCACGCCCGAGTCACTCGACCTCGACCGGATCTATTCGCGCGGACGGCTTACAGGGCGAATACCGGACCGCGTGGAACCTCCGCGCGTCCAGTAACGACCTCGCGGCTTCAGACGCAGTTGTCAACACAGCAGCTAAGTCGTCACCAGCCGAAGATGAGCAAGTGGCATCGTTTCGCGCAGAGACACTCGAGGACGGGGCCTCGCCTGTCACTAAGGCAAGCCGACAAGAAAGCTTGAGTGGGGGGCACCTTCAAGTTGGCACGAGCGAGCGAGGTCAGGAAGTCCGGAAAGAAGAGACACGAGTCGAATCGACTCTGGTAAGCACTACCGTCCCTTGCCGTTCCTCTTCTCCATCCTCGCCCAATACGCCTTCATCCTCGAATGCACCTCGCCTCCACCCCCCGTTCGCCGCGTCTCATCCTCCACTCCTTCGCGTGGAACTTGCGTCCCCGTCCCTCGCATCTGCGCCACTCGAACATTCAGTCTCGCCGCCTCTCAGTGCGCCGCCACCCGACTCACGTTCGACCCTCGAGAGCGCCACTTCCGAGGACGACCCACAAGGAGAACACTGGGCCGTGTGGAACGTCCGCGCGCCCAGTAAACTCCCCGTCCTCGCCGTCCCCACGTTCGAGGTCGAACGAACACATGCCCGCCTTCGGAGCGATCGCGAGACTGACGCGTTGACTCGCACGTCCAGGCGCTCCGATGAAGTCCCACGTAACCCGAAGACGAGCCAGCCCGGACTCGCAAGTGGGGGGCCACCAAGCGTTACAGGTGTGAATGCAGACAGAGGGGGTAGGGGAGTCGGGAACACCCGACCTCCGTCCTGGTCTGACATGCCTGCGTTCCCACCCGCATCTCCATCGCTACCTTTGCACTCAGGTCACCGGTCCGCCCTCGGAGTCAATCACACGGAAGACCCGCAAGACGAGCACTGGGCCGTGCGGAACCGCCGCACGCCTGGTAGTGACTCCGCTGTCGTCGGGCCATCGCTCGAAGTCGAGCATCCTCGGAGCAATATCGAGGCTTCGATTGCCGCGCCGACGGGCAACACATTGCATGCTCGCAATAACGCCCCACAAGTCACGACGACCTGCGCAAGGGCAGGCGAAGCTCCAAGCCCTACCGGCACGAGCAACAAAGTGCAAACATCCAGGGAGTGGGTGGATGTCAGTCGGCCGAGCAGGGATATCAATGAGGGACAAAGGCGAAGAATAGCAGAGATTGCGAGTACTCCAATCGAACAACCGTCGCCGTCTCCCTCTCCCTGCTCGCGTCCGACGCACCCGTCTGTTTCCGACACGTCCACGTCCTCACTGAGCGAGTACTGGGCTGCGTGGAGTCGCCGCGCGCCCGGTACAGCAACCGGCTCAACAAGTAAAGTTGAACAGCCCACCGTCCAAGGAGCGACAGCACACGCAGGCACCAAAGAGGAGGACCCCTCTTCCATTGCGAGGACGATCAGACGAGAAGGGTCACGAAAGGAAGTATCAGGAGCAAGACCACTGGACTACGAGGTCAACGAGCAGGAGACACGAGTCGTGACGACCGCTTCTGCTGCGTTACAGCCCTCCCGCTGCATGCCCTCGTCTTCCGGGAGCAGCGGTCGACCCCTTCGACCCTGCTCTCCACTCTCGCGGGCTGCGCACGCGTCCTCTCTCGAGCGCCCGATGCTCTCACCTACACCGCCGTGTGGCTCGTCCCCGCCCTCTCCTTCCATCTCGGTGTCCGTCTCACGTCTTGGTCGCCTCGCTACCCATGGAACCTCTCCCGCGGACGACCCTTCGGACGAAGACTGGACCGTGAGGAATGTCCGCACGTCCAGTACTCGCTCCGCACTTCCGTCCTCGTCTGTGCTTCAGCCCGACGCATCCACGTCCCTGCCGTGTACCATCTCGCCCGCGCCGCGACCGTCACGCCGCTCCACCTCTTCCAGTACGCCATCATCTCCCTCGCACGTGGGTCACTCGGCGACCTCAAAGGTCTTGTGCACGAACATCCCGCTGAGTGATTACTGGGCTGCGTGGACTCGCCGCGCGCCTGGTACAACCGCCAACTCAGAGCGCGAAGCCGAGTGCCCCAAGAGCGAAGTCGAGGCTACACCGGCTGCGCAGATGAATGGCGTGTCGCACGTCGCCGAGACCGTCCCACAAGTCACGCTGACGTGCGCAGAAGCACACAAGGACGTCTCGTTAAGCGAGTACTGGGCAGCGTGGAGTCGCCGCGCGCCTAGTACAGCAAACAGCTCGACGAGCGAAGTCGAGCAGCCAAGCAGCCAAGCTGCAGAGGCACGCGCAGGTGCCGACGAGGAGGACTCCGGGTCAATCGCGAGGACGAACGGATGCAAAGGATCGCGATGGGAAGTGCCAGGAGCGAGGACCCTAAGCTGGGAGGTCGACAGGCAGGAGACGCGAGTCAAGACGACCGCGGTAAGTCTTCCTATCCGTCAACCCTCCCCACCCTCGCCAGCGTCTCCGCCGCCGACCTCGTTCCTCGGTCTTCCCTCGGCCTTCGGAACCTCTTGTGCGGATGGCTTGCAAGACGAACTTCGGGCTGTGCGAGACCACCGCACGCCCAGTAGTTGCTCCGAGCACCCGCCTTCGTTTGGCATGCAAGCTTCCACGTCCGCGTCTCCGTCGCCGCCTTCGCGCCTTGGCGTGTCCACGACTCTTGGAGCCAATATCGCGGACGACCCTTCGGACGAGGGCTGGACCGTGCGGAACGTCCGCACGTCCAGTATCCATGTTTCATCATATGATCATGCTTCGCGTCCGCCCTCATCTTCCGAGAGCAGCGGTCGACCCCTTCGACCCTGCTCTCCACTCCCGTGGGCCGCACACACGTCCTCTCTCGACGTCGACTGTATGTCCCTCAATTGTGACCATCACGTCCCATTAAGCTCGACGGCGAGCTTGGAGGATCCCTCTCGTCGTGCCTCTCCATCCATGCTTGACCTATTCAAGCCAGTGTATGATCGAGACACGTGTACAGCCTCGTCTGCACAGTTCAGCTCAGCTGTCTCGCCTTCATCCTCGCCGCGCGTTTCCTCGCCTGCAACTCCATTGCCGCCTTTGTGCCTTGGCATTTCCAGGACTCCCGGAACCGATCTCGCAGATGACCCTTCGGACGAGGGCCGGACTGCGCGGAACTGCTGCGCCTCCAGTGCTCACTATCTGACCTCGTCAGCGCCCCAGCTCAACTCGCCCACGTCGACGCATGATTGCTGTGAGGATGCAGACTCGTCGGTGCGAGCTGCGCTGACTCCTTCCCGCTTGTTGTGTGGCGACACCTCGCTCTCGTCCACCTTGCCCTCCTCGAATTCATCATCTTCCGAGAGCAGTGGTTGACTTCTTCGACCCTGCTCTCCACTCTTGTGTTCCATGCATGTGCCTGCTCTCAATGTAAACTCAATGTCCCTTGATCATGACTGTTGTGTTCCACCAAGCTCGGTACCATCTCTCTCGGCTTTCGACAATGAGGATGTGTGGAACGTCCGCACTCCTCGTAGTCCGCCCCCATTGAGTTCGGCCCCTGCACGCTACAAGCCAATCAGCTTCAGCCCACTCTATTGCACGCACAGGAAAGCCTGGGAACGAACTGTCTACAACAAATCCCCAGCAGCACTAGCAGCACTTGCACATGCACGGTGGCAAATAGAGGAGGCGATACAAGTGTCGGATGCCTACGACAAGGAATGCCTACGCAATAGAGGCAGATAAAGCCCAGCCCACCCACCCTCACTACTATTCTACCCTTACCTGCTACCATCCCCTCTGCTCTACGGAATCTCGAGCCGAACCTCACCACCGGATTGCTCCGACTCGGGATTGGGGGGCAGGGGGTAGGGGAGGATAGGGAGGTCCACCGAGCCTAGCCTACCTTAGCCCTTGGCATATCCATGCCTTCTGCGAGGATGATAGCTTGGGACGCGGTACACGCAGGACAGCGCATCCTCGGCATGGCGACTATGGTGCAACCGGGATGCCTGCGAGGATGACCGCTCGGGATGCGATACATGCGGCACAGCTCAGCCTCTGCATGGCGGAGCCTTCTAGATGCAGTTTTACTGCCCAAAAAATTTTCCTTTCTATGCTCCTTCTCCTTTCCACTCCATGTCCACATCTACTTCTTCTGAGCCCTCACCTCATCATTCATACCCACACTATACACTTCATAATGGGGGGCTCTGTTACGGATAGATAACCCATTATCTGTCCATTAGATTAGATTATGAACCGATAGTGTACATCTCATCTTATCTCAATGTACCTAGCCACCTGACTTCCATTTTGGGAAGTAATCTACTCTTCTACCTGAACTACCACCTCGTCCGAGTGCGAACTCTTCGCGCCGTCCGAGTTAGTTCCCCTGTCCTCGGCTAGGCTCGTCGCCCCGCCTAGGAACTCCCCTCGGCTTAGGCTCGTCGCCTTCGCCTTGGACCCCTCCTCGACCTGGCCCAACAGCCCGTCTAGGACTCCCCACTTGGCCCAGCTCGTCGCTGGCAACCAAGGACCTCTCCGCGCTCCCGAATAGCAAGGCTCGTCGCCCTGCTAACGACCCTAGCAGGTACTCCTCACCCTGCTCACGACCCCGAGATCCTCCTTTCCCCCCTGGTCGCGTCGCGACCACCAACCATTAGGTTCACGAGGCAGCCCGGCCCCTGAATCTAGGGTTCCGAGCCCACGAGCCCTAACAGCATCACCGACCGGCGTTTGGAGTTGAAGCATCTAGTGAGTGTCACAATGGCTTACTGATTAGTATCACACAGATTCGTTACTGACGTCTTGAATGTTGGCCAGGTGTGGCTCAGCCTGGGACCCACAATGCTGCCAGCGAGTTCCCCCGCAAAGACGCTGGCTGCTGCCGTACGAGTCGACATTGTGACGTTATGTGAGAGCATCGCTACAAAGGTTCCGGGTGCTCGTGTTCAGGTGACTTTGGAACTGTGCGCGCGTGTCGCTCTGTTGGTACGTCCTGTTCTCTCGTCTCTATAGTTATCCAGCATACTGATGAGCTCTTTGACAGCGACTTGTGCTGATTGAGGTTCTGTCTGTGCCTGCACTGAGCAATAGTCTATACTGGGACCGAGTTGACGAGCGTCTTGTGGCCATTCGCGCCAAATATCCTGGCGATGCTCGCAAGACAACGAAGTATGTTGGCAATTGTTTGATCTCGTTATACCGAAGCTGACCTGCTCTGAGACTCTTTATGAGCATATTGGATGCCGACATGAAGGAATTCGGTTCACCCGATCTACCGAACGTCCGTGGACACGATGTGACAGATCCAACATCCGAGTCTCGGCTCCAGGCCTTGGCAGATGATGCAGCGGACAACTTCGCTGGCAATCTTCGTGAAGAATAGGCTATCTCAGGTCTGCTGTCGTGTTAACGCTATCGTTGTTGCATTCTGCTCTTGTTCGCTCTTGGCGCTGCTGTCGTTTTTGTACCCCCGTGTTGTTTACATTCGTTTAATTGTCTCTTCAAGATACATACTAGCTCGTATTCATAGTCTACCTATGCTATCATCGTCGTGATACCGACTATAATAATGGATTAAATCTGATTTGATTATGTGTGCAATTGACAATTGGACGCGCGGTGCTCTGTTCTGACAAGCTGGTGTATGGCTCCGACTCACCCTGCATACAGGTTCTGGCCACCTCAAACTGGGCTTTTCGCACGTATCACCTCAATATCTCAGTGATATACTGATGACCTAGACTGACATCATTACATTGCCCTTATGAGGAGGTGAATAGGATGTCTGGCCTGACCTCCCGACGACCTGAGCAGTTCAGGTCCGCCCCAGGGGGTAATGAGGGGAGCTCCCCTGATAGGCGTATTTCTCTCCCCCTCATGTCCCGTGGGCGCTCCGCTGATGACCGAACGCTGGCCGCGGATGTCACCGAGCTCAGCCAATCGAGACATGAGGTCAAAACGGGCGTGTACTACGCGCTCCGTTGGTACATATATAGCCGGGCCCGTACTGGCGTTAACGTTTCAATTATCATACATCACGGTTCTCAATTCAAGTTAACTGCCTTCTCTAGAAGCTATGATACTTGGCGCGCGAGGCTATACGTGGCAGTACCATTACTACTACAGTCTGAACCGCGGTATCAAGTATCTCTCGTCTAGTAGTATTTCCACTCAACCCCAGAGTCGTGACGTTCAGCACTCGACGACTCGGACTTGACCTTGCTACCTTTGGTCCACATTGTTCTCGGCGGCCGGTCATCGATATCCACGCGTCATACACACACGCTATTCGCAGACAACAGCCTGACTTGGAGTATCGGACGTCGGAAAGAGAGAATTCTTGAACGTGAAGGCTGCAGGGAACTTGAGCCTGAACCGGAGAGCTTGGGTAAATTCTCATGGCAAAAAGTCCGCTGATGATACGTAGCCGAGCTAATGCACATACAGGGAAGCCCCCTTCTACCAAGCATGATGGAGAGGATACGCACTCAAACATTGCCCCTCGAGTTGGCATGCATGATATTCGATCATCTACACGACGACTGGGCAACACTGTTGACTGTTGGTGCCGTCTGCCGAGGATGGCATCATCTCGTGGAGCAGTATCTTCCTCACGGGCGCGGCATGGGCATCGAGCTGCGCGTGCAGAGAGAGGTCGCACGTCTCTCAAGCCTTGCGCGAAACCGCATCTTAGGAGCGCGGGAGGTGCATATCCAAGGAGATGCTACCCATTCTGGATCGCTGGCGCATCTCGGGACCTTTGCTGCCATGCTCTCCGGCTATCTGCATCGACTCGAAGTCCTTCACATCTCTAATGGTGTGTTGAAGACCCGACACATAGACGCACCAAGGCTTTTCTCATGCTTATCCACGTTCACAACAATCCGTGGTCTGCACCTCGTCGATGTCACACTTCCATCGACCACAATGTTTGCCAATGTGGTATCTGCCCTAACGCACCTGCGATACGTTACTTGCTACGGTGTCTCAGTGGACAAACAGGATAATCACGCCGCATTGCCCAATCCTACGCCTCCGTCAGAAGGGCGTGCTGGAGAAAAACCGTATCCACGTCGGGAACTTCGTTTGGATTGCCGAACCGACATGGAGGCCGCTCTGTCGTCTTTAGCAGCTGCAGGATTTACCCCTGAAGTTCATAAGATCACCGTCGATCTGAAAGGATCGCCGGCACGACTCGAGGCTTTTACCACGGAGCTCCACAGACTTCATCAACTCGGTCACTTGTGCCTAACGGACAACTTATGGAAGGTGGAGGATGAACGGAAGTTGTTTCAGGGTCTATTCACATCGGCAGTCGTCCGACTAGACCTCATCCATGTTACACTCCCATCGCCCACGTTTCTCGCTGGCGTACTGTGCGCTCTAGTCCAATTGCACACCGTTACCTTCCGCGACGTTCGTTTCGCGTCGACAACTTCACAGCAAAACAGCCACGAATCCCGCTCATCATCTCCGAGTCGCCAGGGCAAGCTGGAGAATTTGTTTAGGGTGCTGGATCTGCACGTCGCCTCTGGTACTGGCCCAGGAGGCTTCGCACCAGCCAATCTTCCGCTGCCAGATTGTTGTAACGTCCGCTTGGTTGGATCGTTGCCAGTCCATCGCCTTGAGACACTCGCCGAGATGCTCTCCAAATACGCAGGTAGACATGGCAGCTCGCGCATATCCGATGCTGTATGGGGAGCTGGACGAGTCACGCCGATTGGAGGAGAGTTGAACCCAATGACAGTGGACAGCCTGAGATGGGTGTCATTGATGCCTGCAATGGGAGCAATCCGCAATCTCCACCTCCACAACGTCGAGCTACCATCGAGCGGGATGTTCGTCCGGATCATCCGAAATCTACCTCAACTGTGTGCCGTCAGTTCTGGCAGCATCTCGGTGGTGAGTAAACAATGTTACCATGTGCCGCCTGTAGCCTCAGAACGTGCGTTGGACCGGGTATCACCAGTCGGCCGCCACCCTACTCAGGCATGGTTCCTCGATCTGGATTGCCTTGACATGTATGACATCTTAGCGTGTGTCACGACAACGCCAAGTTGGAGATTTAGGCAGCAACTCGTCTCCTTTGGACTCGGTATCCACGCTGCTCCCGTCTCCGGTTTTGGTGGCTTCCGATATCGGGACTACGCGAGGTTTGGAGTGAACCTAGAGTCGATAACTCATCTAGGGTTCGTGATCTACGACGACTTGCCCCTTGACCAACTAGGTGAGCTTTAGGACTGGGAGCATTGCAGAATACTGGAAGCACTCACGACTTGACTGCACTGGTACAGCGGCGTACCTCTTCCTGGCGGTGTATCACAGTAAACGGCTTCGCCGCCTGACCATCAGGGTTGCTCCTTGTGTTGACACGGCGTCCGACTTCACAGTCATGTACGGCATTCTCTACTCCGTGGCTCATGACGCCACCGGGAGTGCTGTGTTTCCCTTCTACAGTGAATTCGCACCTGAGAGGCATGACCGGACCGGGTGGAATGTAAGTCACCTAACCGGTTGCTTCACCACCAAGGGCTGAAGCGCTGACCGACGTACTTAGACTCGAGAGTCGGGGTGCTCGTGGACCTTGGATGTATCGGTATCGAAGGCGGACGACATGGCATCATCGGAAGAAGGAGGGGGCCTTGAAGAAGTACTGGACATCGTCTTCCACAACCCTGAACCCGAAACGTCACTCTGGAGCGAGCCCCGAGAATCCACGTCTACGTTCAGGATACCGACTTGGGTGGCGCTCGTGCCAGGGTTTTCGATGGATGCATGGATGGAGCGAGCCCGTCGGCGGCCGATTTTTTCCTTCAACCCGTATCACTACTCTACAAATTGCCATCCGAAGTCGTAGATCATATACAGATTAAACACTAGTACTTCTTCGAGATTTCACTCCCTCTTCCATCAGTGTATGATCCCTTGTCTGTCAAAGAAATTACAAACATGAATCCCTGCCGAGTCTCTGTTTGCTCCATCCGGGCTTGTAAGGCAGGCCTGTGTATGTTCGCGACATCTCGTGCGAGCTCATGGAGTTCCGCCATCACATCAGGTCCGATCCGAAGGCGCAGTACAGCGAACTTAACCCATCGGGCACAGAGACGAGGCTGTTCTAGAAGAAAGCAGCACAGAAAACGGGCAACAGTGAGCGAGCAGCTCACCGACCATACCTCCGGCAGCAGATGCAGCTCGACGGACAGTAGACTCGACAGAACCGTGCGACATGTCTCGTGGGACGCTCTACCCTGCCATGCGTTCTACTTAGCGCCCCGAAGAGCGCGTCGTGCTGCAGAACTGTGTTGAACCGGAGCCCGGCGCGACGCATCGAGTACATGAGAGGACACTTGCGTCTGTGGCTATGAAAGATTCATCAAGTGTACATCAGAGAAATCAACGAGTGAGTGCGAGAGAAGAGCGCCTTCGAATCGCCAGGTGTGGAGGTGGCAGACATCACGGAACGGCCTAAGCGCATAGCACCATGCATTCATCTCAGGACTTACTAGATACTCACGTAGTATTACGTGTCATTGTCCATACCTGACGTGCAACCATCTCGCCCTCCCAGTCAGACAGACGCTCAACTTGCGTCTGAGTATCCGCTGTGCTCCTTCGAACACAACGCCACCATGCCACCGATGATCTCCCTGACGTCTGTGCGGCGAACGACAGGCCGAGATGTCGTAGAGCAGGATTGCACGCGTCGACGACATCCCGCACGAGCGCGTCCTGGTCGATGTTGCTCGCACGATCCACCAATACGCCAGGCCCGATACGGAGGCACAGGCCAGCAAGTTTGAGTGGACTGAACACGGAGACGAGGCTGATCTGGCGAAGCGATGAGTGTACCTAAAATGTATACCGCAGGCTCGCAGCTTACCAGCCACGCCTCACACGGCGTGTCCGGGACGCCGTCGGCAATCCGCCACTTCACATGCAGCTCGAGGAACCGCAGGCTCGGCAAGAGCTGCGCGACGCTCCTCGACGGTAGACTCCACCCTGCGTGGCACGAAAGGACGACCGGGTCCATGCGTTCGAGCATCGCGAGCGCATGGTGCTGCAGGAACGCGTTGAACCGAAGCTCAACGCGCCGAACGGCACACGCGAGGGGGACCGGGGCGTCCGTGATTAGCTCGTCGAGCTGTGCGTGAGAGAAGTCGACGAGGGAGGGGGAGAGCGGCGCAGCTTTGAAACGGCAGGTGTGGAGGTGGAGGACGCGTAGATTAGGGAGGACGCGTAGGATCTCGGACAAGTCGGCCCAACCTCGTAGAGTGAGCTGGCGCACCGAAGGAAGGACGAAGTCAGGGTCAAGGTCGCCCGTTAGGAGTATCGCGTCATCCAGGTCCAACACTTCAAGAGTTTTTGAAACGCGTGCGAATGCCGAGAGGTTGTGATAGAGGGAGCTCTGCCGGACATATTGGTCGTCAACGGAGAGCGTGAGCGAGCGGACCTCCGACCCGGATAGCCGTGAGACGCACTCGAGACTTGTTGAGCCGCACTTGCCCAGGTCAAGACGGCAGAGACGTGGTCGACTTGCTAGAGCGTCCACCAAGCGTGGCTCGGACGCCAGCAGAGGATCGGCGCTCGCTATGAGGACCTCCTCGAGTCTGTCAGCTTGTTGGATGACCTCTGCCAAGCGACCGGCCAACGAGTAGTCAACCATGTATGCACGGCCACTCCTCGGGTTGCCGACAGCGCCTGCCATCTCGACCTCGACCCAGGGAAATGCATCGCGGCGCAGGTGGAGCTTTCGGAGGAGGCTCACGCGGTTAGGAACGTCGGACAGGACGAAGTTGCAGAACAACGCGAGTTGCGATTTGGGTCGACGATGAAAGTGAAGGCCCAGCGTGACGTCGGATAGGAGATGTGGGATCGCGTGATAGTAGGCGAGACGGCAGGTACAAGCCAGTTTCCCCGCGTCGGAAGGAGGTAACAGCGCCAGTATGATGTTCAGAACATCATAATTGAGCACGGCAAATGGATCCATGCTGTGGTCCTGGGACGATGCACCGTCAGAAGAGCCGGTTGGTAGAGTACCAAAAAGTAAAATCATACCGTGTACTGAGAACGGAGTAGTAGTATACTGGCAATGGTTCTGTCAGACCGAGTCAGTCGGTGCACAAGCGGAGATGGAGGTTTCAGCGTAGTCCAGGACTCGGGGTACGAGTCGTCCGATGGGAAGGACACAAGTATACGTCGCACGTACTGTACTCATGTCACGGTACAGTACATGTCGCTCCCGTGTCGCTCCCACAGAAGCAGCCGCCGTATATCCACGTGATCAGTACGCAGTATTGCTTTCTCCGGTCTCAGTGTGCAATGTGCATGGCATGTAGCCTGAGTGTGATGCATGTAGGCTGTAGCCTTACTCACCGTTACTCAGAGTTACTCGGTAGGCTGCGAAGACGGGTATCACCGTCGCCTCGGGCACGCCGCCTGAAGCAGTGATATTGAAGCATCTACTGTGACACTGTCGGATACTTGCTGCGGCTGCCTTCAAGACATACATACACGAGGATACCAAGAGTACAGGCGTATATGAACCCAGCCAAACAAGGCTCCAGACGAGACACCCGTGCAGCTCAAGTCTCAACCCAGACACTGAGGGGGAGTAGGTCCACGTCAGTTCGTCCAGCGAGCGCAAATGCACCCACGTACACACGCACAAGACTAGATGTGTCCGCCTCGTTTTCGCGAACTGCCGTTCAACATGCCTCTTCCAGACGGCGTATGAATCCCTCACCCGCCAGGACGCGTCGAGCGAGATGACGACCGCCAGCCACCGGCTCGCGAAACGCGGACTTGACAGCAGATGGTCTAGCGCGGAGAAGTCCAAGTCGTTGGCTAGGTCCCTCATGAGCCTGAGCTGGGGATTTGGGACACCCGAGTGCGCGGCGCTGCTCAGTTGGCCTGCGATCATGACTCTGTGAGAAGGGCCATTGGGCTGAGTGATGGTGTCACTTACCCGGCTTATCTTCGACGACGAACTTGATCCCGATTCTGCAGAGGTGCCCGGGTGTTAGGCCAGAAAGGAGTGACGTGTTGTAGTTGCGGAACAAGAGCATAGAGTCCACATTTTGGTATAACACGAAGTGCACCTCCTTCAACGTATGGTTCGTAGCGAGGCTGAGAGCGTTCACTGTGGCCCTTTCTAAGTTTCAGTAGCACAGTGCATAGGGCCGGAACCTACTGAGACCCAGATTGTGGTTGTCACTGTCGCGAAGCTCGACGGTGAGCGTCTCAAGAGACGTGGCGCCTCGGAGGAAAGCAGGATAGCCTGAAGTCTCTGGATCCGTGAGCATCCCTAGCTTTGCGGCACGGATGACTAGAGTCGCTTGAGTGACTCTACACATTATGTCGGCATCAGCAAGAAACTCGACAACGTCATCAACCCCAGTAGAGTCCAGTAAGAGCCAGCGTAGCCGCAGAGGTCGGCCATGCGGAAGACAGAGATCGTGACCGCGGCGCTTCTCGATGGTCTTCACGTCGACGATAGAGAGCCTCGCGAGGTTCGGCAAGGCGCAGATGAGCTTAGCGACGAGTGTCGTCGACGGGAACGTGATCCCACGCAGAGTCAGTCTGGAGAGCGCGATGCACGCAGAAAAGCGAGCGAACGTCGGTGCGTCCGCCGAGCCTGGCCTCCAATCACCGCTGCGTATCTCCAGCTCGTCTATGCGGCAGAGCTGTTTCGCGAGCGCAGCCGCGAAGGTCTTCAGGTGCGCGAGCGAGCGAGTCGTATGGCCGCCCCGCACCACGACGGCGCGCCACTTGCGCTGCATCCGGACGGAGGGATACTCCCACCCAAACACTCTCGCCACGCGCATCACGTCCGCGCGCCCCGCGAGCTCCCAGGCATCGTCGATCCGCGGGAGGCTCCTGCTCGCGTGCGAGTACCACGTCCTGCACACGCACGCGCAGATGAACAGCACGCGGGGGTGGTCCCGGAACTCGTTCAGGACCCGCTCCCAGATGTCGACGGGGAGCTCGCCGCGAGCGCGTGGCCGGATGGGCGTGGCGCCGCTTCTTCCCAGCTCTAGCTCGACTCTTCTGAGTCTGGTCCTGCAGTGGGAGGATCGTCGCGTCAAGATCCGCGTAATCGGGCGCGGAGGAGCACAGTAGGTCACGTACAACCACTCCTTTCGAGCGGAGGCATCTGCACCTGCTCCTTGATAACTTGGGTCCCAGAACTCGCGTCGAAGCCCGACAGTCAACGGCGAAGCTGTGTTGGATCTTTTCCTCGCATAGTGAGTGGGTCCGTTCGAGGGCATAGTCGAGGAATTGCGGAGGACATCGACGTTCGAGATGCGAACCCGGTTGTGCCTTGTACTTGCTCGAGGCTGTCCACCAATACAAAACCACACATTACTAGTGCCGGAAGCGCATGCCATTCGGATCAGCACGTCGATTGACAGGCACACAGCCGTGGTGGTGATGGCGTACCACGTCGTGAATGGCATTGAAAGGACTGTCCGGCTGCGGACGAGTGTATCTCAATCGCAGTAGCATGAATTTAGCGAGCCACAATACTACGGGGACGATGAGTCCAGCTGTTGTAACGATATCGCTCACCACACCATACACCAGGGTGGATACTGCCTCTGTCACCTCGCAATACCGGCTGCAACTAGACGAAAGCAGCGCCTGGGCCATGTATCTCGTTCGCTCACGCAGAGTGAATTGGGGTCGATCGCGAAGTGTGATCATGGCGAAGTTTACACGCACTGTGCATGTTAGGATCGACATGAATGAATGCATGGGTACATACGCAGGCCACATGAGGCTCAATGATGAGGGCGCGATTACAGGTGCTCTGCCGTATGGTAGACTTTGTAGACAATGGGTGGTACCTGATATCATGACCCATGTGGTGCTATGGAGACCGACGGCATGAACAAGCGTCGACGGACGGAATGCAGGTTATTGGGAGACTCACTGTTCCTATGTCGTGGGCTCGACGACTTGCACAGGATCCGCCGGACAGGTCCACCGACTTCCGTACGAATTCCCGGTAAGCGGCTCGGAGCAGCCAAAAGGTGATATCCTACACGAAGCTTGGGTGACCCAGGCCCAGGTCAAAGAAGGTGGGATGTGGTACCAGAGGAAGATACTCACGCATATAACCCGTTTACTAGGCGTTCTGGGGTCGAAGACGAACATGCGGTCCCGGCAGACGGACGGCAGAAGCTTGAGAAGAAGGTAGTCAAGTCATACCCTGTCGTACCCAACCGAAGAAATGAGCAGACCGGCTACTCAGACGGGTTTTGCGAGACCGTCGTGCGGATCGAGGTGGTGCAGATCACGGAGAAAATGTACACATCGTTGCTTGGCTAGGATGAGGTCGCAGGAATGCTGGTCTCGGGCCGGTGAGAATTGTCGCGATGACCACATCTATGCCATCCTGGGCTCATCCACGCACCAGAGGTCGCTGTTGAGGCCGTAGAACGCGACGCGAAACGCGGAGTGAGCGGAGAGGAAGAGTGGCTTGAGACAAGGTGGCGGGAGGGCTCGCGGCGAGATGGGCGGAGATCGATGGGCAAGACAAGCGGCGGAGGTCGATCTGCACATCGCTCTCGCTCCTGCTCAGTCTCCGTCTCCTCGCTGCCCCTGCGTGCTTGTCGCTGGGCCGCCCGACGAGGAGGATGGCGCGCGCGTCGTCGGACGCTGTTAGCGCGTCGCTGGCCTGTCACGGAGCTTCCGGTGACACGACCCTGCATGACCTTCCCGCTGCCTGTCCCGTTTGGGGTCGGCGGCTCCTCCCTCCTTCTCACTCACCACCCCGTCCTCTCGCCGCCGCCGCCGTCGTCGTCCTCGACAGCGCCCACCATGCTGCTGACCATCCAGCGTTACCCCAAAACAGGTGCGTCCAGCGCTGCCCCACACGCCCCCGCTGATATACCCGTCTCGCATCTCTAGTCCCTCTTGATGTCCTCCTCCTCCGCTCGCCCAACACCATGCGCTGCTTCTCCCCCGTCAGGCTCCTCGATCTCAACCATGATGTCCTCGACACCATCGTCTCCTTTGTTGCCCCAGCCGACGCTATGCAGCTCGCCCTCACCTGCCGCGACGCCTACGATGCAGCCATGCCCCGCTTCCTCTCCGAAGTCGTCCTCGGCGGCCCCTCCGTCATGGACGGCCCTGAGCAGATCACTCTCTTCTGCAGGTGAGCCTTCTGTTCGCCATTCATGGCTTCGATCGTGCTCGCCCTTCCCTTCTTCATTTACTGCTATCTACAACGCTCTCGCCTCTCCGCTTCAGGGCACCAGCACCTGGCACCCGAGTACCCCATCCTTCGCAACCGGTGAAAGCTGCTGGCGATATTCCGCTAGACCCCTCGGCATAGCTCGCATAGTCGAGGGGACTCTCTTACGTGAGCCGTAGAAGGCGTCCGTTGGCTGTCATCCGATGGACTCGGAGCCTACGTCTGACATAGTGGGTCAGCTGAAGCGAGCATAGACCTCGATAAAGTTTCCTGATAGCGCGCGGTGGGGATCGTCCTCTTCTTGCATGTTTGGTGCCTGGCAGCAAGCGCGCCGTCCGCGGCGGACATCTCGCAGCGAGCGCGCACTCCGAGGCAGCCCTTGTATGTTCAGGGTGGAGGCGAGGAAGGTCGTTCAGCATCCCCTCGAGACGCACCACATCCTGACCGAATGGTAGTGGTATCACGTTGACAGCAGATTGGAGGCTGGACGAAGACATCGTCTGATGGAAAACTTGGGCGCACGTCTCTCCATTCAGTTGCTGCTAGCGCGCGACCGAGATTCCTTGCCCCTCACACGCTAGAGCAGACGCTCTTCATCTGCGCGAATGAATTGGAATGGACGTTCCGGTGTTGGACAGAGGACGAACGCATTACTTCGTCATGCGCCTCGCGACAGCGCCGTAGCTGACGCATCGGCCCAGGTACATGCTTGCCGACCCACACAACCGGATACGCCACCTGCGTGTGCTCGAGATCAAGGAGGGCGCGTTCGTGAGCTCCGAAGGCGAAGACCGAAGCGGCGCATGGGTCGCCGACTTCAGCTGTGCGGCGATCCTCGCCGACATGCTCCGCAAGGCGACCAACCTCCGCAAGATCACCATCCGCGACCTCGAGCCGCTGCTCCAGCACCAGCCCGCCGTCGCCGAGGCCATGTCCCACCTCTCGCGCCTGCGCGACCTCAGCTTCTACCTCGTCGGCAAGTGCACGCTCGAGATGCTCAAGAACACGACCTGCCACCCGTACCGCCTCGAGTTCGGCATGTGGAAGGACGGCCCACGCGTGGCGGGCGACACCGCCGCGTTCGACGAGTACGCGCCCTCGCTACACACCGTCAATCTCTGGCAGGTCGCGTGCCTGCTCGAGAGCTTCGGGCCGGAGTACGTCGGCGAGGGCGTCCGCGTGCTCGGGCTCGGTGGGCGCGTACCGCTGCTGTCGACGGTCTGCCGCGAGTTCCCAACGTACGCACGATCACCTTCGCGCCCGAGTGCTCCGTCGAGGAGGAGGCGCCGACGGCCAACTGGACGAGCCTCGACCACGTCGACACGAGCGCGCCGCTGCCGTTCTTCTCGTGCACCGTCCGGCGCCTCGACCTGCGCTACGTGCTCGGGGTCGTGCAGACGCGGCTGAGCAGGGCGCAGGTGGTCGACCGCACGGTGAAGCTGCTCACGCAGACGAAGCCAGTCGTGCTGTCGTGCAAGATCAGGGAGGAGCCCGGCGACACGATCGTGGAGCGGCTCGTGCCTGTCATCTCGCAGGTGCGCTTCCTCGAGGTCGCGTATACGCCGCCGGAGCCCGTGGCCGGCAACCACGACATGTTCCCGCCGTTGCAGAACGTGAACGACTGGACGGTGAGTCGTCTGGTGCGCTGTGCTCGCCATTGACGCCGGAGCGGGAGTCTGACTGTCGTGCGACCGCAGGGCGAGTTCTTCCGGCGGTTCGAGAAGGTGCCGCTGGTCGGCCTGTCGTTCGCGTACTGCACCGACCCCGTGTGCTTCGGGCGGCCCGTGCAGGAGACGGCGCGGCTGGCGGCGGTGCATATCCCGACGTTGCAGTTCATCAGCATCGGCGTCGTCCCGAGGCGCGAGGGCCTCCCCGTGCCGACGCGGTTGTACTTCCGCGTGCAGATGCGTGGCAAGGCGCAGGAGCCGCTGTTGGAGCAGCTCGAGAGCGGTCCAGGGAAGCGTATCCGCGACGAGCTGCGTACGTTCGCACGTACCGCTGGTGCCTAATCTGTGAGCCTTTCATTTTAGCGTCTCTCGACACGCTGGCTAACCTCATGAGCAGAGAAGGATGGAGTTTTTATACACGCTCTCCGTCGCAACGTGATCTCCGTAACGAGGATCCCTTATGTCTCTTGGATAGACAGCCAAGCGACGTCTTCTTGCTATCTTATCGCTCAATATCCCCGCTTTGTACGCTGTCCGAGGATGCATAGTCCAATGTATTCTACCTGTGTGTTCGTTTGCTGTCTGTCTGGCTCGAGCTGTGTTTTCTTGCCTCTTGTACTACTGTCTGTATGTCGTCCGCTGTTACCACGTCTTGTGGAGTTAGATGGCCATCGTTGCTTGTGGCTTGCCACTTATTGCTGGGTGCGGATCGGATTTGAGCGGGAATTGGCATTCATGGGTGCCCCGCTCCCTCGGTGTCTGAAATGCGCACGTCGAATCTTCTTCGAGTGATTGATGGACGTCCCTATGTACGTTCACTACTCGGGTACCGTACATTGACCAGGCAAACGCTGCACGTCCAATGCTCCTCAGGCTGCCAGTGGAATACATTGGTTCCGTCCGTTTCTAATGATCACCGCACGGAGTATACTTGAGTGTATTTACAAATGTGATCTACATATATCTATCAATACATCACTCAAAGTGGCTTGTTCGTGGTCCAAGGTGGATGCGATACACGTACTTTCTACCTACTACTGTAATACCGGTAGTAACTTACATATTATTGCTGTCCTCAGGCTGTGGAGTGCGTGCGGTGGTCACTGTGAGCGGCAGTGGCGGTCCGGCGCGCGCGTCGTTGCACGTGGCGGAGTCAGTGCGCGAGGGCCAAACACGGACCAAACAAACGCTCCCTTTGCTCATCGTCGACGACGACGCCCACGACGTCCAGCACGATGCCCGCCCCCTTCTCCAGCCCGCCCCATGTCGTGCCCGTTACACTCCCTGCGCTCTACCTCTACCCGCTAAACGACTCATTTGTCCCAAAACACATCTCGCTCGTCAACAACCTGCGCGTCAAGATCGGTCGCCAGACGAACGCGAAGACCGTCCCCGCAGAACGCAATGGATTCTTCGACTCGAAGGTGCTGAGTAGGCAGCATGCTGAGGTTTGGGAGGAGGGTGGAAAGGTACGTCGCGAGGCAGGTTTATGCGGCCGGAATAATCTCACCAATTTCACCACACCCCCGGCCGCGTGTAGATTTACATCAAGGACGTCAAGAGTTCTAATGGAACGTTCATCAACGGCGAGAGGCTGAGTCCCGAAGGGCTCGAGTCTGAGCCGTTCGAGCTCAAGTCCGAAGACATCGTCGTACGTTCCTCACCCGTCGATAGCCAACGTCCCTCGCGTTGAGACAGGCATGTTGCACGTCAGGAATTCGGTATCGACATCGTCGGCGAGGACAACAAGACCATCATTCACCACAAAGTCGCAGCGCGCGTTCTCTGCGTATTCAACGACCAAGATGCGCAGGCCGCCGCACGGGCAGAGGCACAACAGAACCCGCCCAGCTACGGCACTGTCGCGGGGCAGGCACCCGCCGGAAGCGGTTTCAATTTTGCGGGCCAGCAACAGCCCTCTGCGAACGGCGTACCAGGACAGCAGCGTCGCCCGTCCATGCCGCAAGGCTTGGTGGGTATGGGTGGCATGGGCGGGAATGTGCGCCCACCAGGCAAGAGTGGCCTCACCTTCGACCATATCCTGACCCGGCTCCAAGGCGAGCTGCAGAAGAGCAGAGACACGGGCGCGGAATTGCACTCACTGACCAACGCTATGAATGAGATCCATGATACGCTCGGGGGCAATCTGGTGCGTCCTCTCTGGGACCAGTTTTGAGGACGACGACTGAAGCAGCTGTGAACAGCCACCTAATCTCCCTCCTTACCCCTCAGTCCTTCCCCCGTCATGCCGCCTCAGTCGCAGGCACCCCCAGAGCCGTCGCAACAACAAATGCATGACACAAATGCCCTAAACGAGTTGCAGAGCCAGCTCCGCGAGACCCAGATGTCGCTCGCTACTCACGTCGAGAAGATCCGGACGCTAGAAGACATGCTTGCAGAGCAAGACGCCATCAAGCGCGAAGTGGGCACGATGCGCGAGCTCATGGAAGAACGTCGGCGCGAGATGGAGATGCTTCGAAGCCTCAGCGTGCGGAACTGGCGCCATGACCAATCGTCCGAAGAACACTATATGTCCGATGATGATGACGCTCGAAGCATCAACACGATCGTCCCACACGAGCTGGAGAGGGTGGACGAGGAAGATGAGGAGCAGCTGGCTGCGGAAGACGACGTAGAGCGGAGGCGACGGAGAGACGAACTCGGTCGACCGGGGACGCCAGAGCCGACGGGTATGGGTATGGTCGAGGACGAGGAGGAGCAAGAGCAGCGCGATCGTCAAAGGAACGCAGAGAGATCGCGCTCGCCGTCGCCGTCGCCACCTCCCGTACCAGTGATTGTCGCCACCCCGCCGCCGCCTCCGACCGCCGCCATACCCGACGAGCTCATGGAACGCCTCAACACGCTGTCGAAACAGCTCGAGACGGCGCTCGAGTTCTCGCGCTCGCTCGAGGCGCAGCACACTATGGCCCAGTCTACAATCCAAATGCTCGAGTCGAAGGTCACTTCGCTGGAGAGCCTTGTCCACGAAACGCAGTCGCAGGTGCAGACTCAGGCAGAGACTACTGAGCAGCTCGCCGAAGCTGTAAAGGCGGTCGAGATGCCACCCCAGGGACCTTCGCCCTCATCCGATGACCGCGACCGCGAGTCACTGACGGAGATCGTGAACGAGTGGAAGAAGAGTGTCGAAGGACGTTGGACTGGTGTGCAGGAGGAGTGGACGGAGGAGCGGGAGCGGTTGCGTCGCGCGCGCGAGGAGTGGGAGGTGCGAATGCGTGGACTCGAGGACGGATTCGGCAACGCCGTCTCGAAGCTCGAGTCCGGTCTATCAGTGCTTTCGGTCTTTCAAGGGCAGCAGCACCCGCAAGGGCTGCCCAACGGCAACTTCAAGCATAGCGGAGGCTTGGTCACGCCTCCGAGTCCGCGGAGCCTGTCGGCGGAATCGACGCGACCGCGAACACGAAAGAAACGGACGAGTGCGTCGCGTGGGCGTACGCGATCGCGGTCGATGTCGACGGGGGGCGGCCAGGATCAGCTACCCGGGTCGTCGGCGTCGTCAGTATCAGACGCTGGCTCGCTCCCCGAATCCACAGGCCGTTCCTCGTGGGCTGTGTCCGACGCCTCGAGCGCGACGGACATGGAGACGCATCATCTCGCGGAAATGGCAGGCAAGTTTGGACTCGGCAAGGACAAGATTGCGCAGGGTATGCCCTTCCCTCTCACGCCGGAGTCCTCGGTGTTGCTCCACCCACTTAACCGGTCTGACCCTTCCTCCTGTACGGCAACAGACTCGCAGACGGATACGAGCACTAGGGATCCACCTAAAGAGATTGTAAGTGCTGTCCCCGGGTACTATCCAGACCAGCCTCTGATGTCGGAACGCGGACGCGAACAGCCTCATTTCACGAACTTGTCCACGGCGTTTGGCGTGCTTGTCCTCAGCGCGGCCGCGGCCGCGGTCATATGGCGAGTCAAACCGGATGGATCAGTATAGATGGACTCGGATGTCGTCGTCGTGGTTGCGTGCAGTCCTGAAAAGGCTGTACTCATCAGAGGTAGTCGCACTTATTCAGACATATGCACTTATAATCCATCACCTCTTCTCTTTGTCTGTCTACCTCCTCGCCTCGCTGTCTATGTTTACGGTTCGGAATTCGACTTTTCACTTTTCTCGTCACTCGTCCTCTCGTATTGATGGATTCGCCGCTCGTTGCCGCCAACCTTCTGTGCATGTATATACTCGACCCATGTCTCTTCTCTTCTATTTAATCACGACCTGTCATGACCGCCCGTACGTTATTACTTCGAACACTGCGACTTTTGGCTCCAGTGACCGTGAGGTCAGAGTGAGACAAAGTAGGAACTCCGAGTAGTAACGGCGCGTGAATATGGCTGTGTTCACCCGAGTGGATGCGTTCTCACCGCCACTGCTCTCTAGGTTCGGTACTCCTCCCTGCTCAGCTGCACGATGTTTGCCAGATTGTGCGACATACGTACCGATTTATATTCGATCCACCAGTGTCATAAAGGACCTCTGTGATCGTTCACTAATATGGAAAGAAAGGACCGCCGCATGAGGCAACAGTGCGCTGCTAAAAGCACGCTCAGCGCGCCTTGAGCGCGCCTTGCGCTTCGTGTGCCGACCTTTCGTATACCCGTCTATATCCTGTTTGAGGAAAGTCTACTCGCGCTCAGTCAAGTCATCTGCGACATACCAGTTGGGAGTGCGTCGTAGTAGGTCGGGCTGCACACGATCACAAACGCGGTAAGCAGTACTGGTTGATCATGTCGCATTGGCCATACATACTCGCGGCGCCTCGATACTTCTCAATCCTCCACAACACACTGACTGTGGTCCTATGAATGGCACATTCGCGTAACGGTACCTTGACTCACAATGTGATTCGATAGAACTATCGAGGAATTCTCAATCGTCACTGGTACAGACACGGGTTCGCCCTGGATCCTTCGTGGCATCATTTCTCGCACGATCCGAATTCAATTGGTGCGCATCTCAGATCAATGCGTTCATCCTCATGTTCATAGAGTCAATAAGCAGTTCGCCATACGAAGATGAACCTCCTCTCGCTAGACCTCGATGTAGTGCACGTCATCCTCTCCGAGGTGCAACCTACGGATGCATTGAGACTGTCCTTGACATGCCGTGCTGCACACAACGTAGCGTATCCACGGTTCCTCTCTGAGGTCGTCTTGGGGCACCCATGGCGCCGCACGGGACCCGACCGTCTCGTCCAATTCTGCACGTCCATGCTCGCGGATGCCTCCCTGCGCATCTTTCACCTCCGCGAGCTCACCATACACAAAACGGCCTTCCAGCCGACGCGCACCGCCCCCACCCACGGTATCTTCGACTCCGCCGCCATGGCGTTCCTCGCGGAAGTGCTCAAGTACGCGGTCAATCTCCGCTCAATATGCATCCACGACACCGAAGAGCTTCTCGAGACGATGCCCGAGTTCCGCTGGCCGCTCGCGTCCTTGCCGAACCTCCAGGACGTCCGGTTCTTGCACGCGGGAACCCGCTCGCTGGACGTACTTGTCTCGTTCGGCAGCCAGCCCCGCCTGTTGGAGGTCGATTTCTCCGGTCTGCCGACGGACATGGATGTCCCGCCGTCTTATACAGACCAAGCTTTGGAGAGCCTCATGCGAAACCTCGTCACACTCAAATTGTCGCGCGTCGCGGGTGTGTTGCTGGTGGTCCCCGCAGAGCATGTCTGGCCAAAAGTACAACAGCTCGAGATCTTCGGGGACCTCCAGAGCCTCGAGACTTTCACTAATGTCTTCCCGAACCTGCACAGCCTTAACCTGGTGTGTAGCTACGTCGAGGACGTGTTCCAACCGGTTTGCTGGCCGCACCTTGACCACGTCTCGACGTCCTGCCCCATCCCGCTGGAAGGTCTCGTGCGCAGGCTGGACCTCACATACGACCTCGACGTGCTCTTGGACTCGATGCCGTACTCGGTATGGGCACCCCGGACCATGTCCTTGCTTCAGAGGACTCTGCCAGTCGTGCTCGCGTGCTCTCCGAACATGCAAATCCTGCGCTGGATCGCGAACATAGTGAAGAGCGTGCGCGTCCTCCAAGTGTACGCCTATCAGCCGATCCACCCGGACAGCGCTGGGGTAGAGGACGTAGAGACTTGGCTCGTCCGTCACCGTTTATTCTCGCTGCTGCCTATCGAAGACTGACCCACCCTCTCTCGTATCCGCAGAATTGCCACTTACCAATACTGTCTGCCGTCCCCCTCGTGGCCTTCACGTTCGCGCGTGGGCTCAGCACATCCGTCCCTGTGTCAGAGCTGGCCCGGCTCGCTGTCTTTATAGCGTCCCAGATACCCTCCTCGAGTACGTCGGATTCAGCCTCACGGCGACGGCGCCCTGGAAGCCTCAGTCAGAGTGGGGAGCTTGCGAATACTCTTGGTACAGCGTCACTCGAGTGGACACAACTGAGGCGACTTCGAGCCATGCTGTCATTGCTTTGTCGGAATGCGAGGGCTCTGTGGTCCATCGTCGCTTGCTGGAGACTGAGCGCGTGTAGACGGCTCGATCCTAAATAGCTTTGTACGTTATAGTCTCAACATACGTATCGGGCATCGAGTGCTAACAGCCTGTCGATGTCAGGTATAATTCTTCCCTCTTAATCCAGCTCCGCATACTCCGAATAGTACCAGGCCTTTCGTTTGTGCCTTTCGCGCGGCTGCTAACCCGTCGTTGTCGGCCGTCGTCGCCTCACCGCTGTCCCGAACCCGCATCGCAAGGTCCCTGGCCTCGGACAGGAACTCAAAGGCTTTGGCAAGATCGAACATTCAGTACGAACATCCCGAGTCTTTCTCGAATGTAATTTGAATCTGCAGCCGGCCGCGGCCTCTCATGACGGTGCCGCGGGTGTTATCGACCAATGAAGCTTCGACTGCGAGAATAAGCACCCCCAAAGACAACCGTGCCTTGCGACTTGATCGCAATATGCTGTCGACGTCAGTCTGCGGGCAACGATTCTTCCGCTATCGTTGTCAGCACTTTGTATCTGCTTTGTACATATGCTGCTACTTAAAGACCAACTGACGGCCGCCGGCAAGCGTGTTACCGAGTTGTGAAGCTACGACGAGAGTCTGGACCGGTACCGCCAGTGAGGACACCTTGAACGTCCTCGTTCCTGAAGTAGGCTCGATGCAACGTACCCCGAGGTGTTCGAAGATAGTAAAGGGATACATACATCTATAAATCAGTGTTACAGGACAGTACATTATTTGGTACGTTGTTTCTGCTCAGCGAGAATACCTTCGTGCGTTCCGTTATTCCCTCTCCTTGCCCTCAATTCATCCGGTATACCAGTGCTTCATCTTCTTCAACCCACGTCGTGGCTGTCGTCCACGATCGAGGTTGTCTTCTCGAAGTACTTGTTCTCGGTATCTCGCTCTTCGTCGCGGCTTTGCGCCACATCACTGTAAAACATCGAATCAGTTAGCTAAGATATCCCAAAGGTCCGGTCATGACCATATGATTCAAAACCGAGTATGCAAACCAATTACACGACTTGAAAGAATCAACGCCCCACGGCACATTTGAACGTCGACCGAGGGTGAACAGAACAGCAGCGAGGTTGTGTCATGGGCCAGGCACGCAACGCCACCGATGCCAGGCCGACGCTTCGCAAGTTCAGAACCAACTGCCGGCGCGCCCTGGGGCTGTGATCCAGATCGAAGTGGCCGAAACTCGAGAGGAAAGATACGCAACCCCGATCACAATGCGCAGCCAAACCAGCGGAGCAGTGGCAACGGCCAGAACCGGCCATCGGGCTCGAGTCTGCGCCCTGCACTGTATCGCCGCCCAAACGTTTCCAGAGCTGCGCGAGCAGAAGAGATCGGAGGCCCCAAACCCTAGGGCATTCTGTCGCACCGTCAAGGGGATATCGCCCGGGTGCAGTCGCACAGGGCCGGCGATGCGGTGTAAACGACAGAATGAAGTCTGCGTGCGTGCCCACAATCTGCGAGCGCCCGTGTGCGTCTGTGGTGGCAGTCTCCACATGCCCCTCGACGTCTAGTACGATCCCAAGACGAAGGGGGCATGTGCTCCCACAGGCCAAGTGAGAGCGTGTGCACGGAGGTCCGATATGAATCGCCCGCCAGATGCAGCTGGACGCAGGAATGTTGAGGCACTGACGTCGAATGTCGGCTGGCGGATTGCGGGCGGCGACGAAGCACACGGATGATGCATACAGGTGTCAAACGACAGAGGGCGGACGGAAGAGCTACAAAGACAGACAACACGGGGTCTAGATGAGAACGACCAAACGGGGACCATAACGAGAGTGAGCGAACCGAATGTGGCATAACCAAACATGCCAGCCAGGACCAGACAGACCCGAGACTAAATGAAGCAGTACAGCGCGCGGATAGGTGCGCGCTGAGCGTGAATAGTCCAACACAAGACGGATGAGCAGCGAGCATGAGCAGGAGGCGCGTGAGGTGAGCTCGAGGCGGGCACTTGGCGAGTCACCCCTCCTCGTCCCCTTCCTCGTCACTATACTCATACGCCTCCAACGAAAACTCTCCGTCGCTCCCGCTCCCGCTCCCATTATACTCGCGTTCCTCCCATTCGAGATCAAAGAAAGATACATACTCCCTGTCTTCGTGCAGCGTCGGCAGCGTCATCGTCCGCGGTCGGGGCTTCCAGCTCGAACTCGAATTCCCGCTCAAACCCAGGCTTGAATGCGAGCTTGAACTTGTCGGGGAGACCTGGAATGACGCGAGGTGCTCGCTGAGGTCGTCTTCCTCCGGCGGGAATATCGCCACGGACACACCGGCCGACAAGTCATTGCCCTTGTCCTTGTCGGCGGCGTACTCGTGTGGGAGCGGCGGAACGGCCGGGACGGGCCATGCAAACGTCGGCGTAGTCGGCATGGCCGTACTCGAGCTGCTTGCAGACGAGACAGACGTGAAGGATGAATACGATTGGCGAGAAGAGGAGGCAGAGAGGGTGTGCGGAAGAGAGTATCGGAGGACGCGGCGAGGCTGTTCCGGCTGAAAACTGGAGGGCGCGCTGCTCGCGAGCGTGGAGGTGGACGGCGAGGAGGAAGGGAAGAAACGCGCGGGGGCCGGAGGATGATTTCGGAGAAGTTGGTGGAGACATGTGCAAAGATGAGGGCGAGGAAGGAGGAGAGGTCGGGGCGAGGGTAAATACATAGACGTTGGGGAGGAGCATTGGGATAGTGACGGGGGATAGGCGGTACAGGCATGGCGGGTGGGGGGCCGGGCATCAGGTACGACTGGCTCCGCCTCGAACTTGAAGTCTGCGGTTCGCATGGAGGTGCTTGACGTCGACCGTGAGCGGCGACCCCGCTGCTGCCCGCTCTTCCTCAAAGGTTGCGCAGACATCTCCAAGAGCCCCGCCTGCCTGCTCGCGAGTCATTCTTGCCGCGCCTGCCCGCCGTCCCCGCCCTCACCGTCACGGTGTTCGCGCCCCGGTGGACCCGTGCAACGTCTGCTCCCCGCTCCTCGACGAGATCGCAGACAGCTCGCCCGCGCTTGCACCGACTCGATCCCGCTCTCCATCGACGCCGCCTCACGCCCCTCGTATCGCGGATATCCAGTTCGATCACGCCGTCTCCGTCGCTGTACACGGGCTCGCGCGCCGCCCTGCTCCGGCTCCGGCTGACCTTCTTCCAGATCTTCTTGAACCCCTCCGGCGGGTGCGAAGAGCGGTCCTTGGACGCGCTACGTGAGCGCGAGCGGAAGATGTTGCCCACGCTGCCACGGCCGGTGTGCTCTGCGAGGTGCGGGGACGCGGGCCGTGGAAGTCGGGGCTCGTCGCACGCGCATGGCTCATCTCCGCATTGCCGAGCTCACCGACGCGCTCCGCGTCCTCGGACGCACCGGGGGCAATATCTCCCGCCCCGCGCCGCGCGGACGGCCCGACGGACACGGAGCGGGTCGGAAGCGCGATCCGGAGCGGCTCTTGGACGTCTTCGGCGACTTTTGCTTTGTGCCCGCTGCGTTGCCCGCACCGCCGCGCCCGTACGTGCGCTGCTCGTGCGTCAGCGTCAGCTGTGTGGGGGAAAAGGCGGGGCGTACGCGGGCGTTCCGGGAGGCCTCTTGACGGGCGGCGACGACCAGCGCTCGTACTCGGCCTCTGCCTCTGCCTGGTCGTCACGAGCGAGTGTCAACGCATGTGGCCGTCGCCCGAGAGGGTTGGCGGCGCGGGCGATCGATGTCGAGCGGATATTCCCAGCACCCCCGCGCCCTGTGGACTTTGCCTGCACGATCAATTTGCTCGAGTCAGCTGCGGAAAATCTGTGCGAGTGAGGACGCACGGAGTCGGGGTTCACCGCGGGCCTTCGCGCCGCGAGCCATGGAGAGCTCGTCGTGGTCGAACGCGCCCGTCGGAGAGGTCGGGGTGCTGGGCGGGCGGGTGAGGTCATCCTTGGATGCGCGCCTGATGTTGCCGACCCCGCCGCGCCCAGATGAGTACTGCGAAAAAGTGAGTCGTGTGCCCGGTAGTGAGAGGGAGGCGACGCACGAATTCGCGGCCGCGGGAGACGGAGCGGGTGGACGAGCGTGCGGTCGAGCCCGACGAACCAGAGGTGCGGGATATGATGCTGGCTGCGTCTGTCATGGCGAGAGGAGTAAGTTAGGAATGTAGCAAAGGAAGAAGTGCTAAATAGGGAGGGAGTGTCGGTGTCCGGGAGGATGCAGCCCGTGATAGGGGTAAGGAAAAGCAGAGGACGGGAGACAGCGTCCCTGAAGAGGGAACGGTGAGGACGCCCTGGCGGTGCCCATCGCGCGAAAACAGTTCTGTGCGAGCTCAG
>NW_025955820.1:0-4745 GCF_022376445.1 Fomitopsis serialis
CGGTTGATCGGAGGCGCCCATAGCCACATCTCAGATGGGCGGTGGCTGAGATCGCCGTCGATCAGGTCCGATTGATGGCCGCGAGATCGTCCCGATCTCTCCGGACTTTGCCAGTGTTCTGGCCCTCTCCTGTGCGCGCACCCCTCTCTGGTGCGCGCACCCCTTCTGTCAGGTCACTTGGGCCTTTTCTGACGGGTGCAACGCGCATTTCCGGCGCATGATTGTCGTGTGCATCATCGACGGCCACAACGACATTTACCGGTGGGTTTTTGGGTACGTCTTTTTCATGTTGTTGTTGTTGTTGCTGTTGTTGTGCTGACTCTCCTGTACTCAGCACAATCTCGTGAACACGTCAGTGCTCTGACTGGGACGATGTGTACGGAATCGCGTGCGCCCTTCAACCGGGTCCCACCCGATTGCACGCTCGCACAATCTCACGGGTCAGGTACGGTATTCGTGCTGTTTTCGCGTGTATTAGGAGGGCGCGCGCGATCGCGCGCGCCCTCCTAATACGCCCCGTTTTACCGGGTGTTTGGTGTGGTTTTCTGTCATTACATACCATGGGTTGGTGCGCGGTGCGCGTGACTCACAGTGTGCGAAACGTTTCTCCCATTAATACAGGGCCTGTGGGTCGGCCTTTCATACTGACACCACGCATGCTCTCCGGGGGTACGCGCACCCATCCATTGGCCAATGTACTGCACCCATGCCCGTGCCAAACCGCGTACAATAGGGCACCGTCACACCTGCGAGCACAGCGCACCGTGTCGTATACGGTGCGCACCCATGACAACACGCGGTTATCATGTGACGAGGCCTGCGCGTGTAGTACGTGCGTTTTATCCGAGCTATCATCCTTATCTCTCACCGTCGTTGTCACTGCGCTGTATGGATTCAAGCGAACACAGGTAGGTGCACTGTGCCAATGGGCACGACGAGCTACACACTGACCGTTTCGTGCGCAGACGACAATGGCCTCCGTGTTCTCCAATCGCGATCGCATGATCGACGAGGCGGT
The DNA here is from genome assembly GCF_022376445.1 of Fomitopsis serialis. NCBI lineage: Eukaryota > Fungi > Basidiomycota > Agaricomycetes > Polyporales > Fomitopsidaceae > Fomitopsis > Fomitopsis serialis. The sequence goes on from NW_025955820.1 coordinate 1,019, forward strand.
GGCCTACTACCACGTACTCCTGCCCAAGATGGTCGCTTGGTCGGCATGCCTGGTGGAGAACCCGGACGACTTCTACGTGCGCGGGCGACACACCGTGGGCGACCTGATGGCCGCGCTGCGTGTGCTGAGCTTCCCTGCGAAGGGAGACACTAGTCGGCCTCGGCCAGGGGAGGTTCTTCCCATGCAAGTGTTGGCCGACTTGGCGGAGTACATGGACACGCTCGAGTCCGTTCAGATCGCGGTGGCGAACGTCATGACCGACGTCCACTGCGGCTCGTTGCTCGTATCGCTGGAGCAGGCCAACTGGATCATGAGGCTTCTCGTGCCCGTCGCTCGGGAGATCGGGTGGAAGATGGACGGCTATACGGGTGCGTATATCTCACGTATTCTCTCTGACCCGTTGTGCTTACTCCGTGGGAACCAGCGCTGGCCAAAAAAACCGCGGGTAAGTGTCGCTTATTAGGGTGCGCGCACGGCCCGCTTGCTCACAACGCACGTACGGCGTGATTGATGATCCAGGTGGAAAGCTCCGCGCGGACGAGTGGAGGACCCCGTACCCTCCTGCGATACTCTACATGTATACAGCTTTCCTGCGCGATGAGGTCCGAACGGTGGAAGAGGTCCGTGCGGAATTCAGGACGTACCTTGCTTTCGGGACGGGGCTCTTCGTGCGGGATGACCAACCGGTGTGGCCACAACGTTATACCGTCCCGCTGAGGCGCGAGCACGAGCTGTCCAACCCGCACCAGGTGGAGAGAGAATTCTGGTTCGCGATGTGCGCACACATCCAGGTGATCTGCGCCTCCAGCGACGTGTTCATTGGGCTGGATGCGCGGCCTTTGGACGGCGTGCCGAACGAGGCTCTTCAAGGTGGCTGGCTCCAGAAATTGGGTGTGGCTCTGAGGCGGATTGAGAGGCGGATTGAGAGTACGTGTCAATCTGTCAGTAGCCTGGTGTGACGCGTACCTAACGTTTAATTCTCAGTCGACACCTTGGAGAACAACCTTCAGAGAAGCCCCGGCGTTCATGAATATTTCGCTGGGGTTCATCACGTTCATGGATGTGCAAGACGTGGTACAGATGCTGACGTCCGAGTCGTCGACAACGGAGCTCGTGTTCTGGGAGTACCAGGCACACAGTCCATACCCCGGTGTTCCGTGCCTTCCTGTTGGGATGATCGAGGGCTCGCCGGGACATGCGACCTGGTCCGCCCGTCAGGCGAAGCATTGCCACCGCGTGCTGGCGCACATGTTGGCCCGGATGGCAATCTTTGAGTCTGTGCGGTTTGCCGACGCGGGCTTGAACGCACAGTTGACGGAGCATCTGCATTTCTGCCACCAGCGTCTGGGCTGGTTAGCGGCTCAGCTCGAGGGTATTCCGCTCCGGTCTAAGTAGTCGTTTTGTACCGTATAATGTGATCGCCGTAGTGCGCACCTTCAGCCGCGCGCACCCCTGTCCCCGTGCGCGCACCTTCAGCCACGCGCACCCCTGTCCCCGTGCGTGCACCCTCTCACAGCGTGCGCAATCTGCGTACAGATTGACTGAGGAGATATGACCCGATGTACACTCACATCCTACCACCCAGCGACGACTGCGGCATGTAACAGAGCAGACCACGTGACAGTCACGTGACCTTCAGCTAGGGTGCGCGCACCGCGTGGAAGATGGGGTGCGCGCACATAGCTTCCTGCTGTTGTGTTCTCCTGCTGACTTGTTCCCGACAGGCCAGCCATGGATCCCTGCGCGTCCATCTTGTGTTGTGCCCTCACTGGACCAACTGTAAGGTAAATGCGACTTCAATTGGCACTGTCCATGCCTCACGTGCACTCATCGTCTCTGCTCAGTTTCAAGTGCACGACCACCTGCGCTCCGTCGTCTCATACTGTTTGTTCTGTCGAGCGCGGGCCTTACTCAGTGAATTCCTTTCGCTGTACAGTGTACTTTACATCTCCCAGTAATGCTTACATCTCCTGGTAGTTGACTGACTTGTTCCAGATTCATCTGTGCAAGCACAAGTGGCCTGGAGGCGATGTGCGACAGCATGCATGGGTGGTTGCAAAGTCCAGTTCTGTTTCCAAAAAGGCTCAATATATCCCCGATATCGTGCTCTGTGCGACAAGCTAACCCAGTCACTGCAAGCTCTGTTGCTCTGGACTGAGTCTGTCTTTTTTGGAGTGCACACGACTGCACACTGCTGCTGGGAAGCAGACTTGGTGGAAACAAGCGTGAACAGTACAGCCGTGAAGGAGAGTTTTGCTGAACGTGACAGCCAAGCCTCATGCAAGTACGAGCAGTGTAGAGAACTGTCTTGTTCTGCTCTTTTCGTGCACTTGTTCTTGAGTTGTCCTGAATCGTTGTGTCCTGAAATCCACAGCTTCTTGGTTCTCACTCTTGTGCTGTGAGCTGTGAGTTGACAGTGCAGTTGTCTGGTGGCTGTTTTGAAGTTGGGGCTGTGTACGTGGAGTAGTGGGTGTGCTAGAGCTCAGTTGCTGTGTGCTGTGTTCCGCGTGAGTGGGCAGTGTTCCAGTGTGAGTAGAGAGTTTGAAACAGTGAGTTGGACAAGTGTGCGGAGAAGACTGTGAGACGTTGGTTACGAGTACAGGAGAGCTGACCTGAGAAAACACAAGTCACTGTTGGCAGTCCAGCGACCTGTGCAAAACACAAGGAGAGTTCGCAGGACAGACACTGCTTGCTGTGTGCGTGGTGGGTGGAGAGTTCGTTGGCTCGCAGGGCTCGCAGACTCACTCTCCACGCCACCGACGCACAGAGCAAACAGTGTGTCCTTTGGAACTCTCCTTGTGTTTTTCGCAGGCTGCTGAACTGCCAACAGCGACTTTGTTTTCTCAGGGAGTACGTTTGTGGCTTGAAGTGGACAGTGTAGGACACAAGTGTGAGTACTTGGTTGTCGGTAGGTAACTGAAACTGTGAGCCAGAACTTAGTGCCTAGTCCGAGTACGTAGAGCACAGAAACCAGTACGCACAAGCTAGAACACCGTACACAGTACCCGGTACCCAGTGCGTACTCAAAGTGCGTAGTGCTTGGGCTGTAGTACTGTGCTTAGGGTGAGCTCTCGACGTCCTGTAGACACGGACTTTGTGAGAGGGTGTACACAACTGTTTGAAGTGCAAGTAGGAGTGTGTACTTGCAGGCTCACAGTGTACTGTTCTTAGCTCCCACGTGTAGTGTACAACCTAAGCTTGAACTCTGTACGTGTGAACTGTGGCCCCAAGCTCCCTGTGAAGTCTGTGCGTGTGAACCGCACCTCAGGGTCACAGTTCTGAGCTTACAGTGAAGTCCACACGTGTGAACCCCTGGGCTGTGAACTCCCACCCACAGTACACACGTGTGAACCCCCGCTCTCACTCCGCACGTGTGAACCCAGCTCACAGTACACAGGACACACACGTGTGAACCCCAGTCTCCAGTCCCCAGCTCCCAGCTCCCAGCTCCCAGCTCCCAGCTCCCAGCTCCCAGCTCCCAGCTCTCAGCTTTTAGCTCTCAGCTTTTAGCTCTCAGCTTTTAGCTTTTAGCTTTTAGCTTTTAGCTTTTAGCTTTTAGATTTTAGCTAAGCTTAGCTTTTAGATTTTAGCTAAGCTTAGCGTAGGTTAGGTTAGGTTAGGGTTAGGTTAGGTTAGGTTAGGTTAGGTTAGGTTAGATAGGTTAGGTTAGGTTAGGTTAGGTTAGGTTAGGTTAGGTTAGGTTAGGTTAGGTTAGGTTTAGGTTAGG
>NW_025955821.1:0-4726 GCF_022376445.1 Fomitopsis serialis
CGGTGAGGAAAACGGGCGGCGCAAGAGGGCAGGACGAGAGGGCATCTGTGTGGATGCCAGTGTACACATGGGCATTTGCAGACTGGTGGCAAGTAGGCACCGCGGGCCCATTGCTCGTTCAATGTATGAACTTCCTGGAGCGATGTGACTAGCAAGGAAAGGTGTTAATAGATATATATCGCTCACCTTCGGTTTTCATCTCTCTGCTTTTCTTTCGTTCATCACTCCCCTCGTCCTACCCGCCCCTCATCCTATGACCTTCATCTGTGCTCATTGACGTTGCGCTCTGGGTTGTACTCGAGCTTCTCGCGTTCCGGGCTGTGGATTGGTACGATGGCGGTAAGTTGAGTGTGGTTGAGCGGTGTGCAGTGTGGTTGCGCGCGAGTGAAGTTCTAAGCGCCTGCTCTCTCCGACGCGGGCGATTGTCGCAGACGCTCGCATACATAAATGAGCGAGCCCATGAAACGGTCGGATGAGTAGACGGACAGATGAGCAGACGAGACGAAAGAACGGGCGGATGAATGAACGGGCGGATGAATGAACGGGCGGATGAATGACCGGGCGGACGAACGGATGGGAGTTCAATATAGCTTTCCCGGTATTCCGATGCATGAGTAGTCCAAGTGTTTGACGGTTGTAGTACTTAATGATCTTGTACTGTAGTATTCAATACAGTCCGGCGGTCACGCATCACAAGGCCCCTCGCCACACCGGTAAAGGACCCTTGTCACGGGTCACTGAGGGTCCCGCCGGTTGTGACAAATGCACAAAAATTTGGCCGCATCCGGCGGCGGCTTCAGCACTCGTTTCGACGACATTTATAGCCCATCGACGCTCAGCCGCACCGTCTGCACTGTCTTTGTCACACGTCACCGTCGCTCGTGCCGCGCTGCCTTGAGGTACTTGTGCAGGTAAATCAACGGATGTAGGCTTTGGGAACTTAGGAATCAGTTGACAAGACTGACGAATAGTTCTCAACGGCACGATCTCCCCCGCTGAAGTCCCGTCCGCTCTCAGCGGCATCTTCTGCACGTCGTACATCATGTGTATTGGGTCCGCTGAGGCAGGGAGCTTGGCGAACCACTCGACGTAGGCCAATGGACCTTCATTGGCCCATTCCTCAGGTGCCTCCATCTCAGCCATCGTCCCATGCTGGCGAATCTTCGAAGGGAGGCGGAAAATCACCTTCACCCTCCCTATCCTAGTACCTAGAGTTTTCGCAGCATGTAAGCATGAAACGTAAGCATGATCTGATATTGTGAACTCACCTTGGAGTCCTGTTGCCTCCGCTTCATCGCCCTGTAACACCACCACAGTGTCAAATCGCGCTGCGTCGGTACCGCAAGCCGGTTTGGCTTTGACAGCGTCGCGTTCGGGCTGAGCGTCGGTAAGTGGAATTGTAGTGAACTTGAAGGTATGGTAGACGTCTAGACGTGAGAAGGGTAGGTACGAGCTTGCCTTGTCCAGCTCCGTAGGAGTAAGTCGATGGCCGAGTTTGAGTGAGTACACGTATTGATTGAGCGCTTTGGTGAATCCGCGAGCACGATGTCTGTCCACGATGGACAGAATTGGTTGCTGGACGACGGACGGATGCTTGGGCATCATGAGCCCAGTTCTGGGACGGTGAGGGTGGGGTTCTGGAGGGACGCGAGAGTCGTCGGTGTTGCAGGAGTCCTCTCGAAGCCTCTGGCGAAGCGTCTCGAACATCGCAATTTTTTCCTGGCGATCCAACCACTTGACCATTTGCAGTCGTGCGTCGCGATGATTGGATGCTCGCCACGCTTTTTTTGCGCAGTTGATGTGCAAGCGTTCGAACATCTCGGTATTATAGTTGTCAGTAGTTCCTAGATTACGAATAGAGTCAATGTAATGGTGTAGGGAATGGAATTTGGGGATGTCGAGGTGCTCACGGATGCCGAGGGTCTTCAAGATGGATTTGTGCTTGTGGTAGGTCTTCAACGTGTTGTCCATGTACGACAGGGTCGTCTCGTTGTGCGTCGGATACTGCGCTAAGTAGATGAAATCGAGGAGCGGCGGAAGGTGTGGATGACAGCGCTAGGGACCCGACCTACAGACACCCCAGAAGAATGCGGGCCATGTCTTTGCGCTCGCTGCCGGACACCTGTGAGAGCGAGGAAATCCCGTTCTTGAAATGTCGAGTTCCGTACGCGGGCGGAAGACATCGGATACGGGCGTCGAGCTCCTTCTCGTCCATAAGTTCGCTGCACCATTCGACAATGTGCTTGAAGACGCCCTGGTAGAGCTGGTGGAGGACGTCGGGGGTGATGCACATATGGATGTCGGTATAGGGTAGGTCTTTCCAGAAGGGCTCGAGGACGTAGCCAGAGACGTTAAACTCTTTGCACGCGTTGAAGAACGGTGCCGAGCCCTTCGTTCCTTTCGCCTTCACCTTGCGTAACACATCAAGCATCCATATCTGGCGACGTGGAGTTCTCGGTGCGTCTTCCCCAAGACCGGACTCGGGACACTGACAAATGCTGCACGTACCGTACTTGGCGCAAGTCACCAAGCATTGCTCGGGATAGTCTGCTACGTACGATGCGAGAACGGGGTGAACACGGCGAACCTTTCCATCGCCCCCGGTAACGTCAATCCCTGTTTTCCCAGCCTCGATCAGAGGCTTAAGAATCATCTTGACAGATGAGTGGAACAGCTGCTGGACCAGAGCGCGATGCTTGCGATCGGTGAGCCCAGTTGCGTCCACCTTGTCTACAGACAAGTAACCTATCAGCACGCATGCGTAGTGCATTGCACGGGTAAACCCCCGGGTGTCTGGGGGCTTACCCGTACCCGTACCCGCCGGGTACCGTACCCGCTTCACGGGTGCGGGTCACGTGCGGGTACCGCGGGTCTGCGGGTCCATGCGCGGGTGGGCGAGCAATAGGTGGGTGAGTGGGGTAGTGTGCAAGAGGGTGGGGAGGCTTGCGCAGGCGAGCGGGCAAGCGAGCGAGTGTGCGGCAAGCCGGTGGGTCAACGGTGCACCCGTTGTCCTCGCTGCCATGCCCCCACCCTCCATCCTCCTCGCTCGCGGTCCTCCGCACTCGTGCTCGCGCGTTCCTGCCATCCGCCCGCGCGTCCCCCGACAGCTCCGCACCCGCAGACGGGAGCGTCCACATGCTTCCCGTCTGTACGTGCCGCCCGCCCGCCGTTCCGCCTTGTTGGTGTGCCCACCCTCACTCGTCCTTCGCTCGCCCGTTTGCCCGCCCAACGTTCATCGGCCATGTCTGCGTGCTGGGCATTCGCCCAGCACGCTCGTGGCCGGTATGCGTGTGGTGCGCGTCCGCACCGTGTCCCCGTCCGTGCCAACTGGCGTGCCAGCTCGTTCTCCCGCCTCGCGGCGCGCACGTTTGGTGGCCGTGTCTGCGCGCCGGGCATTTGCCCATCGCGCTCGCGGTTGCCGTGCGTGTCGTCGCGCGTTCCGGCTTGCTCATCCGCTTGCTCGTCCGCTTGCCCGTCCGCTTGCCTGCCCGCCTGCCCCTCTCCCCGCCTGCCCGCCCGCCCCTCTCCTCGCCTGCCCGCCCACCTTCCCGTATTTCTGCTGACCGTGAGCTCTCCCATTTGTCCGCTCGTCCGACTGCTCACCTAGGCGTTCACTCTTCCGCGCGCTCGTCCGCCCGCCCGTTTGCTTGCATGTGCGTTCGTCGGCCGTGTCTGCGCGCTGTGCACTTGCCCAGCGCGGTCGCGGTTGCCGTGCGTGTCGTGCTGCACGACGCCGCGCCCTGTGCCCACCCCTCCCCCGTTTGTCTGCTCACCTACCTGCCTGTTGGTCCGTTCGTCTACCTGCCCGCCCGCTCGACTTCCCGCTTGCTGCCCGTCGTCCCACCTTCCAGCTCCCCGGCGAGCTCCATCCACTCATGCACCCGTTCACCCGATCACCAACCCGCTCTTCCGCCCACTCTCTTGCAGGCCCCTCCGACTCTGTGTCCACACCCGCAGCCTACGTACCTGTCCACAGGCTCGCTAGCCCACCCGCTCGTTTTGCGCGCGTTCGTCGGGTGCGTTTGCGAGCTGGGCAGTTGCCCAGCGCGCTCGCGGTTGACGTGCTGTCGCTCGTCCGCCCGCCGCCTGTTCGTCAGCCGTGTCTACACGCAGAGCATTGGCCCTGCGTGCTCGCGGTCGTCGTGCGTGTCGTGCTGCACGTCACCGCGCCCTGTACTTACTGTTAGTAAGCCCACTCGCGGTGCCTGGACTCACCTGGTACTCGTCCTCGTCCTCGCCCTCGCCCTCGCCCTCGCCCGTCCGCTCGTCCTCTACGCCCGCCGTCCATTCGTCGTCCACGCCCAGTGCATCGCTTCGTGGCTGCGTCCAGGCCCGCGGTGTTCGTCGGTTGCGTTTGCGCGCAGGGCCCTTGCCATAGGAGTTCGCCGCGCGCGCGCATGCGCAGTGTTGCGGTGCCTGAGGCCGTGCACGAATCGACCTGGTAGAGGGAGAGGGAGCAGAGGCATCCCCGCGAGTTTGGGCGCTCGCGGGGTTGCCTCTTTTGGCAATACCCACACGGCTGCAGGGCGGGTATGCGGGTACGGAAATCGCTACCCGGACCCCTACCCGCGAGTACCCGTACCCGTGACCTGCGCGGGTTGGCCGTACCCCTGCAATGCACTAACGCATGTGTGTTCCGAGGGCTTACGTTGCAGAGCCTTCGGGATGTTGCCTAGGGTCATATACACCGGGTAAGCCGATTTGTTGCCTGTGAACTGTGTGAGCT
>NW_025955822.1:0-4712 GCF_022376445.1 Fomitopsis serialis
CCTCGTTCTCGACCCCTTCCACTCTCAGGGCAGCCACCACGAGCGCCCGTCTGGCGAACCAGACGAGCGCACCGTCCCAACGCGAGCGCGGACGCGCACTCACGACTGGCTGGCTGAACTGCCGCCAGCCCAGCTAGCGGCGCCCGACGACCTGGTACCTCGCGGTACCAGATCGCTACTTCCTCCCTCTTTGGCTCCTCACCTCACCCCTCTCGGCTCGCGCATTGACTCTGGCGACCACTACCGCGGCTCTGGGCACGAACCCAGCCGCGCGACCCAGGACTTGAACACCGCGCGTTCAAGCCCAGCGCCGAGCCGCAAGACCAAGCGGACCACGAGGAACGCGGATCGTGGAGGTTGCGAGGAGATCCCGAAGGAACGAGAAGGGTGCGAGGAAGGCACGAAGGGAGAGAGGGAGGAAGGGTGCGGAGCGAGTAGGGACAGCCAGCAGGAAAGCTCGCAATTCGCAGGTACGCCCTTACTGGACGTACCCGACTCGCCCCGCCTGTGCCAGTAACCCCGCTAGCGTGCGTATCGACGAACACGGAGTTCGTCGGGCGTACCGCTGGCCGCGGAGACCAGGACGACAGCACTAGGGGACGACCCGCGGGTCGTACCCTTGTCTGCGCATAACAGAACGACGGACGCGCAACACCGCACGTCCGACGTACCCCACTCTCCACTGCTTCCTCCTCCAGTGGCCGCGCCAGCACACGGATCGACAACCACAAAGGTCGTCGCGCGGGTTGTTGGCCATGAAGGCGGCGCACTACGGGACGACCTAATGGTCGTAACCCCCATTCCTCAAGACGGCAGGTCCGTGATACGGGACGACCTTGTGGTCGTACCGTCGATTCCGCAGGACGACACGTCCGATGTACTCGATCTACCCATCGCCGGCCGATGGATAGCGAGTACGCCGAGTTTGGTGCTTGACGTACACGCTGCGGACCAGCACGAAGAGTCGAGAGTTGAGGGTACTCCCCTGATGGACGTACCCGGGCCCACTCTGACACATCTCCACTTGCCCGTGCTCGTGCTAGCATACGTAGCGACGAACGTGAAGTTTGTCGTACGCATGACTGGCCAAGAAGATGGCATGGTCGCGCTGTGGGACGACCCAAGGGTCGTACCTTCCGCACTACAAGGCGAGGCACTTGTGCTCGGGGACGACCTCGCGGTCGTACCCTCCAATTCGCATGGCGGCGCGACGGACATGCAGCGATGCATGCCCAACGTGTCCCACTCAATCTCGACTGCATATGGCGCGACGTCCGCGCCTCAAGACGGCCTGCACGTCCTTGCGGAAGTGCAGGCCTCCGACTGTCCCAACACAGCTGAACCTCTTTTGGGTCAGACGGCCAAGCCGTGGAACGTCCCGGACAACCTCTCCCGCGACGCACTCGACTCCGCAGGGCTTTTGGAAAGCCGATCGACGCGTAGGGCCTCCCTGCGAGAGGCTTCTCGTGCTCGTTGGCGAGCACAAGCAGCGCAAGTCCGCGCAGCTGAACCGCCCGCGGTTCAACTGGCAGACCCACCGGATGGCTTCGCTTTCGACTTAACCCGCTCCAGCCGTCACCGACCGTGCGCGGCCGTATTCCACGAGGACTTGCACTCCCCACAGGAAGTGCAAGCCCACGGCCTCTTCAAGACAGCTGAACTTTTCGCGGTTCAGCTAGGAAGCCCACGCTACGACCTCGACCGGATCGACAACGCAGCGGACCTCGCCCTCGACCCCTTGAGTGACCGCCACCCTATTCGCGACCCCGGCGCCCCTGCGAACGCGCAGTCCGACGCTCGGGTATTCCCAATGAACGCGCGAGCTCGAGATCGCGACTCGACTGCTGCACTACCAGTAGTGCAGCAGCCGGCGTTTACGGACCCCTACACGCCAGACCAGCCTCCCGACTGCCAACTCGGCGAGAATTTCACAGTTCTCGCCGAGGACTCGCTCCTACGGTGCCCTACCCCGATTCTTATCGACCTCCCTACGGCCTCCGACACCCATGGCGATTACGACAGGCGCCATGAATCGGCGACCCTGCATACACCCCGGAGATCGTGCAAGGAATGGGAGGACGGGCAGGACGGGAACGGAGGAGACGCGGGCGAGGGCACGGAAGCCGGAGAGTTAGACGAGGAAGGTCAGGCAGAAGGAGGAGAGGGGGAAGGGTGTGGTGTACGCGAAGCAGACGAGGATGTGAGCTCAAGAAGCAAAGGTACGTCCTTATTGGACGTACCCTCTTCACTCGCATCACCGCTCTCTACCCCACTACCACCACCCGTGATGACCACGACAACCAATGTGGTTGTCGTGGCAGTCACCCTGTACGACGGTGGTACGGATGGCCCACGGGACAACCCACAGACGATGACTGGCACGGACATGCTGTACAGTACGATCGGCGAGCGAGGGTGCTCGAACCGTGTATCCAACGTTCCTGCGGTTTGCACGCAGAGGTTGAATCCTTCGGTCACCGACTACGGCGAGGAGCTCGGTGGCGACTCGGTCAGCAAGTACCTCGCGGTACTCGTCCTATCACCATCATCCGAGATGTGGCGAGGAGAACTTCACAGTTCTCCGACCCCAATACAATCCTGGCCATCATCATTAGCTCGTTGCCAACATTGTCCTGTCGCCATCGGCACTCTGATTTGCATAACTCCATCGAGTTATGTACGACAATGGTGGACGGCTGTACTGCTCACTGACACGAAGTAGCTTGTCGTTGTCTACAGTACGGCACCACCTTTGTCTTGCCAGTCGCTACCACCGTTGGGTGGTTGCGTGTACTTTTCCTCTCATTCCCTCTTTCTTTTTCCTTTTTTTGTTTGTTTCTCTGGTTATTGCTGGGACCCGTGGTCGTGTCCAGTGGGGGAGGGTGTAACGGATATTCCCGTTACGGTATATCTTATCTCGCATGTTTGTTCTTGTTTGCTCGAGGGCTCGTATGGCGCGCCAGCGCACCTACGAGACCTCAGCCTTTTACCTCGTCACCGCCCATGTATGCATCCGTAGACAGTTCTCCTTGAATAGAGACTGGGTACAGCGCATACCGGGCACGACGAGTGAGGCGACCTTACATCAGCGGAGAGAGCCTCAAGACGGGATAGGCGTTCTTCGACGGAGAGGTCAGTGAAGAGGACGGTATCGTTGCGGTCGTCGGAAGTGACCACGCCGTTCACACCCGGTGAGGACGGAGGGGCGGGGCTGGCCATGATAGATACAAGCTCCGTGCAAGAATGAGGGGGAGGAGACGTGCGGAGGGGGAGGGAATATAAGGGACGCGCGGAGGGTAAGCGGAACGGCTTATCGGTCGAGATCGATGAAGAGAATAGGCACGCGATGCGAGGCCGGGGAGTACGTGGGGGGCGTGGAATGGGGCGCTTGCATATTAACAGTAGGGCCCGAGGTGACAACGGGAGTCAGAGTACGGAGAACCCCGGATTCAAGAAATCGGTCGCGAGGGAGAGCGGACAACAAAGCCATTTCATTAACAATTAGCGAGGAACGGGGAATACAGGGACGGGAGCAGGACAGGGACTACTTTACATACAAGTACGAACGGAAGCCCACACTACTGCGCATCCTCCGACTCCAAATCTGCGTCAACCGCGGCGGCGTCCGCCATCTCGGTGTCCTCATCGGGAGTTACACGTCCCGCGCATCGTTGGGGGCGCCCAGCAAACCCGGACGAAGGACGAACCGCTCGACCGCGTCGAGGCCGCCCGCAAGGTCCTGGACACGGCGACGAACGGAGCGGGACGGGCCAGCCACAGGAGACGGGGAACGAGCTGGCGGGGGTGCGTAGGACGCCAGGAGGTCAGCCGGCGGATTTCCCTCGACGGTCGTGGAACGGGGAATGCGGGGTGTGTGGTCGTAACGGGCGGCGACCTCAGGGGAGACGTCGGCGTGAAGGCCGATGTACCGGAGACGCGGGGGACCATTGGCTGGAATGTCAAGGTCAACACGTCAGCAAGGAGAAGGGGGAGCGGAGGGAGAAAAAAAAAAACGCACGAAGCCGAGTGAGGGAGCACTGCTCCTTCAAACGGATACAAGTGCTGCACCCATGGCCAGGGTACCCGTCGCGGCGACAAACGTGATTGCGCCTGGCGCATTTCTCGCACGGCGTGCCCGGACTGTACACGAAGGGCCCGTATCGGATACGGTCCTTCCTCGAAGATGCGCCCTTTGGAGGCGGCGGAGCGATGTCGACGAGTCCTGGGGCAGGACGAGAAGGAGCAGTGGCGGAGGCAACGGGCGGGCGAGGAGGGTGAACGATGAGACGGGGGAGGCGACGTGGAGCGGGATCGGGGCGGGAGACGGGGACGGAGCGGGGCTGAGGACGGCGATCGGGGGAGGGGACGGGAAACGACGAGGAACGGCTCGTCCCCGCGGAAACGACGGAGGCGGCGACGGGGACTCACCACGAGCGGACGGCGACGGAAGGAAAAGAGGGAGGGGCGCCTCGGGGAGAAGCGGAGGATCCGCATCGTCGGAGTCGGCGGCCACCGCGTCCAGCATGTCTACGTCGATAGGAGGGGCCGGAGGCGGGGAAAGGCGGGCGAACGGGGAGGACGAGGGAGACCGGGGAGCAGGGGACGCACGCGGAGACCACCGAGGCCCGGAACGAGCGGGCGAGGCGACAGAACGGCGGCTGGCGCGGGATGGGCGGAGCATCCGGGACAGGGTCGAAGGGGACAGGACGGAC
>NW_025955823.1:0-4650 GCF_022376445.1 Fomitopsis serialis
TCGCTGCTTGCCTGTCCGTCGGATGCCTAATTTCCTGATTAAACCTGTGTGTGCGGAGGGGTATCTCACTGTCTTACCTCACTTCAGCGTCATCCAGATAAGATGCAATCTCTTCTTCCGAGTCGTCGCATGCGAAGGTGAGGGAGACGCAGGTGGGCCATACTCCGATTCTTCGAACCGCGCTACTCGTTCGCGCCGCCGTCGCTTGGGCCAACGGGTAGCAAACGGTGCTTCCCCCTCACTCTCATCCTGCGCTTCGACAACCTCACCAGCATGCCGACCACGACGAGGACGGTCCGAGTCTTCATCAGTTGCAAGGCCGTCGTCTACCGAATACCGTTTCCGTTGACTTGTTGACGACGTGGCGCTCGAAGTAGCCTCTCCAGATGCTTGATTCGTGGCAGACGTTGCGGCAGTCTTTTCCAGATTGGACTCTTGCTTCTGCTTTGGTCTCATACGCAAAAGGCGGACACTGTCTAGCGAGAGTTGTTGCGCGGTGAACGATGCACTGGGGAGTTCGGACTCTGCAATGATTGTTGATTCGGTAGACGGCCCAGGTGAAGGTATTTCGTCTGGAGCGGAAGGAGCGTCCACGGCTATGAGTGCGGGTGAGCCATGCGCACGAGTATATCTAGCGAACTGACTCACCAGTGGTGGTTCCCTTGACAAGTGTGCTCACAGATGGCGATTCCACCTCTTCCTTGGTGACTTCAGCATTGGACGACGCCGGTGTTACGTGCGTATCATTTGGTTCGCCATGATCGTCATCGTCATCCAAGGTCAGATCAACCACTTGCTGGGTTCGCTCTTTCCACACACGATTGATAACTTCGGTTAGAGAGGAGTACTCCCCGATCTGGTGTCTGGCGCGGAAATGTGGGGCAGGAGACTTTGACACCTAAAGGTTGCGATACAATTTTATTCAGGGTCAAGATGAGAAGCTAGCCAACGTACCTCAGATTCTGCCTCTATTTGAGAGGTAGAAGAACTGCCCTGCGCAGGGACAGCAGCTTCCTGTTGGGGGCGGTCAGCGACAGAGTTTGCCGGAGGATCGGTTTCCTGAGATGGAGACCCAGATTTGGTCGTGCGAGCCGCAGTAGTAGCAGGCAGTAGTTCAAGCGTGGTCGGCCCAGGTGAGCTATCAGTTTGTATAGGATCTTCGGCATGCGGTGGTTCAGCGTCACTGGCGGCAGGGATCGCAGACTCCACAGAATCCGGTTCGACTTCTGGTCCATCGGTGCTAACAGACTCGCTGGCGACATCGTTGTCGATGGCCTGCACACCATCAGGTGCTTCCTGCGCCGGCGCCGCGGAATGAGCCGAAGGCGAGGATTTTGAAGACGGATATGTAAGCTCGAGACTCGCAGACCTCCCGGGATCTACTTGCCCCATGATTTGCAAGACGTCAGGGGCAGATGGGCTATCCCTGGTCGGGCTTGACACAGCGACCTGAGACGAGATTACGGCAGGAGCGGGACTGGGCGAAGCTACATCATCCTCGTTCTTCTTCAACGCGGATGGAATGGGCGACATGGCAGTGGTCTCGCGGACACTTTGCGATGCAGATCGACTCTTCCTCCGACTTGCATACACATCTTTGAAGAATCCGTTGGGTCCGCCATACACGGTCTTGGACGATTTGCCTATGCTCGGAGCTAACGGCGTGATCCACTTCGATGGCATGGGCGGTACAGATGGGTTCGGCGAGCTTGTGTCTGGACTGACAGTCTGCCGCATCTTTCCCTCGGTGTCCGTCTCTTCTCGCCTGGGGTTGAAAGTAGTCGTGAACGAGGGCGATCGCGTCAAGCAGACAGGTGCTTTCTCCATGGCGCGATCTGACAGCCCGCTGGTCCTTGACTCGTCATTCATTGAGACATTGGGAACTTGAGGTGCAGCAATGATGTCGTCAGCCTCGTCATGGTCCTCCTCAGTGATGTGTAGCTGGGTATCTGTGGAAAGAGCAAGTTGCGCATCCTCTGACGGAGTCGCGCTCTTGTGAAGCGACTCTAGTGCAGACACTCGTGAGGACAGTGCCAAACATCGCGACCAAAGCTCAGCCTCTCGCTCATCGACCGACCCATCGTCTTCAATGGCTTCCGGGGAATCATGCAACGGTGCAACTTCCTGATTGCCCAGGTCCAGATCCTGCATTTGGTCCTCGATGGCAACCTCGTCGGAATTTTCATGGGCATTGGACGACTCCTCTTCAGCATGTGGAATCGATCGCTCACGCTGCTATGGTAGATGGTATCATGATCGGTTGGCACACTCCGAAAGGACATATACTATTCTGCTCACCTCTATGACTTGAGCAACGACCTGGGGTTGACTAGACACAGCACGCGTCAATTGACTTCTCGCAGCTGCAGAGGTTGGCTTCTCTGCCTTGGGCGGCACGAGAGATGCCGAAGCCGCCACAGGTTCCTCCTCCTCCTCGTCATCGTCAATGAGAATCGACCCGTCCGCGTCATACTTGAGCGCGTCGTGCTTGCGCGCGATGGCAGGTTGAGACTGGGTGCGCTTCAGAGGCGGAGGTGCCTCCTCCTCGCTATCCGTGATGTTGATGACGTCCACGTTCTTAGCGGGTGCTGACGCGTGGGGCTGTTTCGCTGAATACCAAACCGGTCAGTATATATGAACCATACAGCAGTACTAGTAAGAATGCTAACCTCGTACGGCCACGGGTGCTTTCGGCGGTTCCGGCTTGTCACTATCCGAGGACAGCTCGATGACATCGACATGGCGAGGGACGACGGCCTTGCGGCGCTGCTGGGTGGCTGTATGCGGTTCAGAACGGACATCCAGCCGGTTAAGTAAAACGCAACAGTACCTGTCAAGTTATTTGCGGTGCCGATATCCGCGCGCTTGTTCGCATGCGTGAGCTTGATTTTCTTTCTCTTCCGTTTGCTCGGGAACTCTGTTGGACAAGGAGAACATATATCATGCACTGTACACACAGAATAGAAACCTCGTGATGTACCCTCTGCTGACACCGACGAATCACTGGCCCTTTTGCCCGTCTTCGCGTTACTCGCGCCCGGCTTGGGGCGGGGCACCTTAGTCAAGCCCAACGACTTTCTCTCGCTGCGCTTCTCAGGGACCGCACGCCCCTCGCCCTCGTCAGACGACGAGTACAGCGCATCGAGAAAGGGCCTCTTCTTCGACTTGGCCTGCGAGAGCGGGGCGGCCGTAGCTTTCGATGTCGTTGCAACGGGCCGCAGAGTAGACTTGGATCCTGTTGCCACGCCAGTTCCAACTTTGACGGTCGAGACCGATATACCCATGCTCTTCTTTGGGAGTCCCACAGAACCAGCGGTGGGAGGAAGAGCCACAGACTTTTGCGAGGTCGCCGTGGATGTGGGCGCTTTGGGACCCTGTACAGTCGCAGATCCCGTCTGCGTAGGTCTCGCAGGCACACCAAACCTGACAGCCGCACTGTCCACCGGCGCAACTTTGTCGTTGCTCTTCGTGAGCCAGCGTGCACCGCTGCCACCTGCCACACCAGATCGATCGACCTCTTTACCCTTGCTACCACCTACGGGCTGGGAGGCTGGGGGATCGCTCCTCAGCCAGTCGCCCAAGGAGCTGTTCTTCTCCAGGAAACGCGGCATTCGGAACGCGGAGCTGTCGCGGGGCGCAGGCTGAGTGGCAGGGGGCGGCTTCGAAGATGCGGCGGTCGGTTTTGCTGCCGGGGGTGCGAGGGCAGACGGTGTGGCCGGCTGCGAAGCGCGGACGTCCTTCTCGAACTCGAACTGGAGCTGGAAAGGCCTGCCCCTCGAGACGCGTTTCATCGCAATCTGCCTTCGACGCGGCTGGACGCTGTCCAAGGGCGAGGCCATAGGCCCCTTAGGCTGTAGCGAAGGTCCCGGCTCTGCAGAGCGCGTCGGTCAGCACCATCGCCCGTTCATCTCAGAACGTCGCACACGCACCTGGTTCGACCTGCCTTTCCCGCTCGCCGCCTCCCGCATCCTGCGGCACCTTCGCCTTCTTCAACAACTTGTTCCTCGCCGCTCGCTCGTCCTCGCTCGCGGGCACGTCCGGCTTCCTCTTCTTCGTCGGGCGTGGCTGGGCCTGCGAGGCCGGGGGCGTCGGGTCGAGCTCGTCGTGCATGTCCTGGGTGCTTGCGCGGTCGTCGTCTGAGGGCGCCGCGGAGGGCGAGGGCTCTGTGTGGGACAAGGCGAAGGACAAAGATGGCGGTCAGGCGCCGCGCGCATGACAAGAGGACTCTCGTCGATTACGCACCGGGGAGGATGGCCCATCGGGGTGCTTGGGAGCCAGAGCTGCGGCTCGGGCCTGCAGACATCGCGAAGCCGCAGGTCGTATTACGTCTCTGCTGGGACGCGTGCTGTTGAGACGTCGATGCAGCGATGTACCGTGACTAGTGGCCTCAGCAGCAGGGCGGGACGCCGGAGAGCAACACGACAAAGGTGCGCCTACAGAGAGAAAGACGACACAGGCCACCGCAGGCGAGCGTGCGCTGTGGCCACAGGTGCGTGACGGACGAGGCGTGCGTCGCGCGGTGTGCAGACCGACTGCAGCCCGCCGGCGGCAAGCGAGGAAGGCCACGGAACGCGGCCACGTGCCGCGTCATCTCAGATCTCGCGTCGATCAGACAATGTTGCTAGACGCTCGATGTTCCGCACCCACTGA
>NW_025955824.1:0-4529 GCF_022376445.1 Fomitopsis serialis
TGTATTTCGGAGCCTCCACAAGACGCACGCAACCACCACACAATATCAGGAACACGAACACGTATAGTAGGTCGTCAAAATTGCCCGTGTATGTCATAATTACGATCCCTGCCAGCGATCCTGCCAGAAATCTTTCGGTGTCATCTCGGGTCAACGCTGTACGCGATGGATGCACGACAACAACAGGGCCCGGGAGTGGCAGCCTCAGACTCGCAGCGTTGACAGCGCATATCAGGCTCGGTGACATAACCGCAACGTCCATCCGAAGCCTGTGGCAGATATACCATCTCGCCGGCGTTACTAGGTGCGATACCTCGGTCCACCGCGGTATTGCGCCCGCCGCATCCGCTTCCGCACACCATCGATCTCCCTAGTCGAGCAGACACGCGAGATACGGAGAGCGCGAGGTCGGTTTTGGCTTTCTGGCTCGCCCCGGCGAGTCCTACACCGCGCCCTGGTGCCTAAATGACGGATCGCTGCGTTGTCCGCGTCGCCGCGGTTAGTCCGCTCGCTCAGCCATGGCCGCTGTCTAGACCGTATTTGATTTCGCCTGTGTCTATGCCCGATGTGGAAACGCTGTGGTACCACCCTTGTTATGCAGCTGCGACGAGGCCTCCACGGTATCGGTATCGCTTCCATGGCAGTAGCGGTGCAGCATGACATCGACTCTGCGCGCCGCACCCTCGTCGCGAATCACTCATGCGAGCACGTCTCAGAGCTTCCCCGACGTTCTCGCCTTCGTCCCCGCAAATACCACCTCATGCATTGCTACGCGCTCACGCTCACTCCACCGGCATACTGTTGCTCATATTCTTGCTGTTCGCAGGCCCCGGTAGAAGCCGCGAACATCACTTGAATGCATGCGCGCGCACGCTTCCCCATATACGACGCAGGCTGCGTCTCGCTTCGTCTTCCCATTGCGTGCTCCAACGACGTCTCCGAACGCTATCGGTGCTATTCCTGGGGACCGCTGGCCGCCGCGCAGTGATGCGAAGCAGTGGGTCTCCCACCGTAATCGTGACTCAAGTCCAGACCCAATGTCCACTTGCATTGAGTGGACTGGGTTCGCCGGCGGCACGCAGGCACGTCTGGCAGTGCCCAAATACGAGGGAGCATTGCCTTGATCGTCCGAGGCGTGCGGTGACACAACGTACGGAAGCCAATCCTCGGCTGGGCATTGCACCACATGTTCTCATCTACCGCGTCCAGGACGCATACGAACTCACACCCTCTGTTGCAAACGAGTATGCGGCCCTGCACATTGTATTGCATTGGGAAGAAGCCTATTCGCTATACAGGCCCCGATGACGCGGGGGCATTCGCGCGTGCGAGTCAGCCTGTATTATGGGCGGCCAGCGCGCGCTTGGCTTGCATGCATCGCAGAGAGTGAAGATTCGGATGCCTTGCTTTGGACGCGCTGATCGTTTACCAGTGATCATATCTAGTTTAGTACGAAGAAGTCCCGAGGCGTCGATATGGTATTGGAGACGCTGGGACGGGCTATTGAGGCGCGGTGCACGGTGAGGAGGCCTGCCGGACCCCCTGCGCGTCTTGCTTGAGTTCTGCTCACCGCAGAGTCGCTGGAGGGCGTCGATTCTCGCTCGGTGCTGGCCTTCTCACTGCCGCTGGTGCGTTGCTGCGCTCCCGTTCTTCGCTTTGAGTTATGCTGACGGCCTTCGTGAAGATTTCGTTCTCCTTGCCGTTCCCAGTGTGCGACCAGCGTCACGAATCCGCCGCTATGCACTGGACGCCGACACGATCGCCCCACTTCATACATCCCGCTTGAGCACCCCGGTGCGCTTTTCACCTCGCCCAGACTACCCCGTGGGGTGCCCTGCGGCAGCCGTCGCGGAAGTCCTCTCACGAAAGTCATTGCTCATAGACAATCCCACGCATTTTAGGGCCGACCGGCCTCCTGCAACGTCATATACAGCGAGGATACTGCCCCAGCAAGACGCGCTACGACGGCAACGTCGCCCTCTTGCCTATCCCGTCCACCCATGGGACTTGCTGAGCGTGACGACAGCGTCCAGCTGATCCGCCCTCCGCCCGGTACGGACGCACGCCGACCCGCGCCTCGTGCATCTTGGCATGAATGGCTGAATGCAATCCCCACGACGAGCTCTTCGCAATTGACTGAAGGCGAACTCACTGAGCTTGTTGTATGAGGGAAGCATCAAAACGAGAGGCGGGAGAAGCAGAAGGCCGCTCGCTGCTGCTGTGGAAGGCTTCTCGGGATATTTGGTGTGAAGATGAAGTTTGCTGCTGCCGAAGTCGGGTGAACTCGTATGGCAAGTTTCGGTGGTGAGCCCGACCGTTTCGACTTTCAGCTCTTAGATGTGCTACGGACCAGCGTCGTTACACTGTTCGTACGTTGCTCACGGCCCCGCGTTACACGTGACATGAGTTGGCCAGTCTGCACTCGAGGTCTCGGAGGGTTCTACACATGTAAACCGTAACAAATATGTTAACTGTGTACGGAATGATCAGTACGACGGTCAAGGATCTCGTTCAATTACAACTACGAGGTATCTCGGACTCGGGGCCGTGTTTATGAACTGATACCGCACAGGCCGTCGACGGGTCGAGGTATCGACGGAGTTTGCGAACAGCATCTCATACTGCTGTATGTGCGATCATGATATCTTCTTCTAGTGAACCGTGCTGGCAGTTATGGGGTTGTGCTTCTAACCGACTGTGACGTAGTAGCCTTGAGAGCGAGGGTGCACATACCGTGAGTGGTCTTCTTAGCCTTCTGCTTACGTCTGTCACTGAATTCTCCCACTCGATAATATCCAGTGTTGGCTTGGCGATACTTACGTCGCTGCACGCAGGATCGCACGGCCACAATCGTGCTTGAGCGATACGATACGATATGATGGGTGGTCAGATTGCATTTTTGGCTATCTCTGGTGACTCAACTTCCGGTTTACAGGAGCAGCAGAACGCGATTGGAAGCACTGACGTGTTCCCATCTGTCGGATTGACTCAAGGGTGGTGGCATCTTGCATCAAAATTCTGTCTGCCTGTGCACACTAGGTGTCTCTTTCTACCTCAGTCCGTATGTCTCGCTAAACGACTCTTCCATGATGTACGACTTTTGGTACCAGACAAGCACCCAGCATGAACTAGCCGTACAGGGTCGCCTCAAGCTGTTATCAATCTGTACGGCTTGTCTCAGTCTCAAGTAAAAGCCATACTAGAATGATTGCTTCTCTGAGTATGGACGTAGAACGCACCTGAACCATGCGCTGCAGCAACCCTAACTTACAGTCCGTGCTTCCTTTCGGTCTCTAAGGGAATGCTTTGTCCTTGACGGCGATATAGACACATCCGCATTGGACAGATTATTCTGATATCTGGACCATCGATGTGCAAGCTCAAGCTACGCCCACAAATACCCTGAACTATAATGTATCTATCGCGAAATGGTTCGTCGTCCTCACCTGCGAACAATCATAACAACAGGGTGAGTACTACATCACGCCGAACATGTTCTGATGGTCTCCCGATTCACCATGTGGCTCCTTTCGGTACCTAAAGCGATGCAGGCAAAGAAGCTGTCTCAGGGAGCGCGGCCCACAGTTGTAATCGGTTACCAGTACGTGCCGTTGGCACCTTTGAACAATGGAACCTCCTTCCGAGTGGAACCAGAGCAGGTTGGAAGGAATATGCGGCTCGCAGCCGACGGTCTGGCCCGTGGCGAGATGCTCCTGGAAAGATAGGCGTGTCCTTTCAACTCCGGGACTCGGCACTAGTCTCCCTGAAAGGGATGATCTCCTCAACTTGAATGCGTAAGCCAAACCCAGTTATCACTCCATGGCTGTCCACCCGGTATCTCCGGTGAAGATGCGCGAGTGAAGGTTTGATATTGGTCTGCGCCGCTGCTAGAACATCACTCAAGCAGGTTGGTGGCATTGCCGCTCAATCACTATCTTTACATTCTGGACCGACAACAGCGACGATGCGCGAAATCTACGCCGCCTACGCGTACATCCGATTGCCTCGGCTGCTCTTTCGCTCTCATCCTCACGCACAGCCGTGTCTCGGCGGTGGTGTAGCTGCCGTACTTTGGATCCGCGGCCGGGTTCTATCACTTCCATGGCTCCCAAAACCCGCAAGTCGCTCCTCATTTCGACAGCCTGCTATGCCTAGCAGCGGCGAAGCTCTAAGTTGGCTTCTACGAAGCGTCAGGTTCTCCGTGTTCGCCACGTCTCCGGTCTCACACTCCATTCAGTATCTAATGCGAGACCGGATCGTCTCTAGCCAATTTTGCAACTTCGGGACCGGCCCGTCAACTCATTCCTGGCGGGCGCAGCCCTTGCGCGACCACCGCATTCGACAAGTACCTCATCTGCCCTTGATGTTCACCATCTTGCAGTCGCAGTCTGCCTCCCTACTATGCCAACAACGAGAGGAATTCAAAGCCCACATGCAAGAGTCACCGCTATGATCAGCCTTGGTGAGTTTATTTCGATGCAAACAAATCCGCCGACCGTCTGCAAACGTGCAGTACACTCGGAATGCTG
>NW_025955825.1:0-4066 GCF_022376445.1 Fomitopsis serialis
GATTTCAGTGATTTCGTCGGAAAGCATGAAGAACGAACGTACTATAGCCCATCATGCGCCCGTTTGGGGACTCTTCTACGGAACACAAGTCCGGCCAACGCGACAGGTACTGAAGGTAAAAGTTGATGCCATACTAAGAGTCAAAATCAGTCAGAGGAGCATTTTCATTTGGACAATGAGTCGATTCACGGTCTCTGTCCACAAATCAAGGTTGCTGAAGAGTCCAGACGGTCAATCGGTGTCCTGCAGAGACGCGCGAAGTCTCACATGTGGTTGAATTTAAACATGTCCGTCGCTTTGAACGGCCTTGAGACACTCATTTTGAAGAAGAAAATGAGTGTAATGACAATGATAGTCGTCGGGAACGATACACGTAGGAGTCGACTAGGACGGCTTATTTAACGGTGGTCGGTGGTCGGTGTTCGGGTCACAAACCCCGGCCCACGCTTAGCGCCGCGTGCAAGGTCTTGAGTCGAAACTAAGTATAATACTTATGTCAGCTACTAGGTGCTCAGGATGATCTGGTCAAGGCCAAGGTCTGGCGATATGGGGGCCAGATGAATCAATCGTCAGACATTTCCGCGATGCTTGCTTACTAGTATTGAGACGATCTGACGGTATTGCATGGTCCTCTGCAAGTCGCGATGACAGTATACTACAGATGTGTGCCACAGCGGCACGCGCAACGCGGGAGATAAATTCATAAAAAGGAAAGCGTCGAGATACGGAGTAAGGTCGCAGAAAAAGAGGACGCGCTATGCGGATGGTACAGTAAGGATCGATAGCTCAGTCTTCCGACAGATATCGGTACTCGAAGCGGAAGTCGCTCTTCTTGCGCTGACACCAAGAACCTTCCCAGTCGAAGTAAACGTAGACACCCTGCTCGTACTCCTCAGTAATCGCCTGAGGCTCTGAGTGTCGTTGGAACCATGTCAGGTACTTGACGTGAAAACGCCATGACTGTCTCTTCAGCTCCTTGGCCGCGAGGTACCTGCAAGGCAGGGGTCAGTCCGTTCAGAAAACAGCCACCAAAAGGAGGCACCACGTACTGTTGGTATGTGCCCGGGAGGTAGTAGAACACATAGAAGAGCGTCTCGACGTCCAGCTGAGAGAAGATACCCGCCGTGTTCAGGATCGGGTTGGGTGTCTGCGGGTAGTACGCTGGTGTCTGGATGGGGTTCCTCGGCACGTAATACTTCGGCCTGCATCACATCGCGCACGTCAGCAGCCGCACCCAGCACACACTCAACCATCCACGCACTTCTCAGTGTCTTGCGGCTGCGGCATGCTGGAGTAGCTGCCCTGCAGAAGCTTGTGTACCTGGTCGAGGTTCGACATCCGATGGGGCGCTGCAGACGCATCATATATATCAGCTCACCGTCCCACCCGTCCTTTGTGCCACAAGTACACCACGCACCCTTTTGTTTCACAGTCTCGAAGGACACCACCAGATCCGATAGCGATCCAGGGAATGCATTCGGCCGCGTCTGTGGCGCCTGCTGTGGCATCTGCGAGGGCACCGTCGAGCCGGGTCTCTGCGCGCCCAGGTTCAACTGCTGTGGTGCGACGCCTGGCGGTACGCTGTGGTCGTGGTCGGCTGCAAGACCCGCACCGGGCGCCTTGACACCAGGTGGGTATTGTGGCAGCTGCGTTGGTGCAATGGTGACGAGCCACTCGATTGCGCGTTTACCGCGGGTGCTGAGGAGCCAGGGTATGATTGTGCTTGCTGAGGCATTGGCGAAGGGCCTGCAGAAAGCTGTTGGGATGCGCTCGTCCTGCTGGTGATGCGCCGTTCGCTAGGGATTGTGGCGGTGCGTGCGCTTCTGTTGGTGACTGCTACGCGGACTGTGAGAACCCCTTCGATAATCTGAAAATGCAACAGACTTACTACTACAGATGCCAAAGCTTGCACGGCTGTCGGTGAATATGTTGAAGCTGAGAAGGATCAGTTCAACGAAGGTTAATATTCCCATGGCGTCCGGTCACTGACCTTTGCGTTGTATGCGCTGCGGTGATGACGTCGCCGCAGGACCGCTGATCGAGCTTGGTGGTGCATCAGACAGCGCTGGAGAGTCTGAGTAGCTGTCTGCATGTTGTACGGATACCGACGCCGCAGACGACAACATCGGGCTTGCGACTGACGGATGTGTCAAGCTTGGCGAGGAAGTCACGGCGGAGACCTGATCTGGCGTAAGTGACGAGGTGGCTGTGTCGACGATATTGATGGTGCCGTTGGTGCTGAAGGCTGGGTGGATGTAGATGGTATCGTTGCCGTTGTTGGTGTTTGTGGTGACTGAGCCGTTGACTGTTGTGTGGGCAGTGATGGCGCACAGCTGCTGCCGCCGCAGCCGCGTAGCGGACTGGGAGAGGCGCCGGCCGTTGCTGTGGGGGTAGCCCCGCCTTCAGAATACTTGCCATGGGTTGTGCAGCGAAGTTCGCGTTTGGCGGCTTCACTGTTGCAGTAGAGTCGAATGTGTTTTACGCGCGGCTGGTGACGACGCTTCGCCTGTTATCGAAGGCTCTGCGGAGGGTTAGCACCGAAATCCAGTCCAAAGAACGGTCAACGTACTGCGTAGCTGCAGCGTTGCAGTTGCTTTCTTCAGCACGGGACTCCCATCACGTTTATTACTACTCGCTACGCTCTCCTCATCATGTTTCTTGTTTGGTGTCCGTGGAGGCAAGTCTGCATGCGCTTGTCGTCAAACTCCGGAATGGGAATACACGCGACCACGTACCGTCGCTAGCATCTTCAGACTCATCACTATCCTCATCGTTTGCCAGACCGAACTTCTCTTCCTCCTCATCAAGATTGAGCTCATCATAGATGCCCTCATCCTCGTCGAAGTCTTCGTCCTATACAAGAAGATCAGGAATGCTGCGCAAGACACAGGAGGACACGTACCGTATTGCTCTCGACGAAATATTGCACGTCCTCCTTGAGCCCGAGAACCCTCTCTGTCGGCATAGAGCCGTTGTCCATCAATCGCAGGATGAGCTCAAGTCGACTGATGTGCCACTTCCTCCGTTCATTGAGGTGTTCGAGGGCCTCCAACCGCTCAGCAGCTGCCCCTCCTGCCCTGTTCTTCTTCTTCCCTCCACCCTGCAACGTCTCAATCTCTGCCTCCGCTTGCTCGACCTGCAGTAGTAGCTCCTCCACTTGGATCTGTATCCACTGCGTGACCTCCAGTTTCTCCTGCGCCTTCGGGTCGAGCTTCGCATGTTGTGTCAGCCCCTCCTTCGAGAACGCTTTCGTCTTCATCTCCTTCTCGCATGCCTTGAACTTCTCCATTTGCTGTTCACCGCGTGCGACATGACAGAGAGGACAGACGAGTAAGTCAGCGACAGCACTGCGGTGTGAAGCATGGCCTCTCACGTGCGCGCACACATGGGGAGAGCAGCGCACGCAGGCAAGACGTATGAATGAACGCAGCAGGACTTACTGTCTCGATTAGTCTCCGGTTGTCGAGCAGCGCCGTCTTGTCCTTGATGTCATTACTAGCGACCCATGTCTTGATTGGTCTCGCAGTCGCTGAAGCTTCTTAATCTGCGTCTTCAGGTCTGTCTCGAGCTTCTCCTTCTGCGTCTGGTTTGTCGACGCTTGCATCTTGTCGTAGATACTTTCGAAGAGTTCGACACCCTCAGCCACCTTCTTGAGGGTGCGGTCAATTTCGGCTGCAACAGTCTCAGCATTTTCATGCAGTTGTGACCACCGCTGAGGACTCACTCTGCAGCTTTCTCGCCGCCATGGTGATATGCAAGGAGCCGGATGTGCAAAGGAGAGCAAGCAGTGGCTCGGCGCGCGAGTGAGAGGAACACCGCGTGACATAGTGTCACACATTCACGTGATAATTAATGTGGCAAGCGCTCCGCGAGATCCAGTTTCGGACCAACTCAAGCGCTCAAGCCAGGCTCAAGCGCTCATGTCCGGATCCTTGTTCTCGATCGTCCGCCCGAATCCTACAGGTCTCATTACTCCGACGTGTGTTACTGGTTCGCTCGTTGCGCTTATGTGCTCACTTTCATCTATATCGACCGCCCTGCATTCGACCCCGGGGTGCAGGACAGT
>NW_025955826.1:0-3987 GCF_022376445.1 Fomitopsis serialis
AGTCAGTTAATGATACGTAGCGGGAAGTGACAAGGAACTTTACTATTAACTTGTAAAGATTCTGATTAGCTTGGAGGTGCGTCGTTCGACTTGCGAGACATCAGTCAATAAACGTGGCCACTGGTACTATGAGAAACACGTACCTTTACTTTTCCCCGCAGTTGAGCTTCGACACCGGAAGTCCCGACAGATTTACCTCAGATGTTCGGAATCAACGCCCCCAATACTAAGTCAAGCTCGAGAACCGTCCGCGCCAGAAGATCTTCCGTTGCATGTCTCAAGGAACAGCTAGCAGCGCGTGTTCACCAGCTCGGAGTCCACCTAAATCCTTCTCTGCAGCAGAGTCAAACGGCGAAGCCAGTCCACACGACCACTTCCCTGGCGTCAGCCCCCAAGCTCGAAGTCTCGCCAACTACAAAGCCCTCCATGCTTTGTCCCCTCCCTAGTACCTCTCACCATTGGCATCCGGCACGATGATCGACGCAAAATCTGCCGGACTGTCAGCTTCAAAAGCCCTCACACACTTTACAGAGTACTCACTAGCATCACGACCGTGCCGAAGATTCCAGGTCCCGTAAGACCATGTGGTGCAGCGAGCGGATCCACGGGTCGAGACTCGAGAACAACATGCTCGGGCTCAAAAATAGGGTGCACTTCCCTGCACGGTCGTCACTATTTGAAAACACTGAGAAGTTATGAACGTGTCCCAGGATGCAAGGATGTCCTTGCATCTATCTTCGTCTTCAAAGAAAAGCGAGAACATCTTATAGAATTCGGAGCATGTTACACTGCGCCTTGTCCAACGGTTCTGGAGTTTGTAGATCTGTTGGTACTCCGTGACGCCGTCACTGACGGTACACGGGAACAGGCAAGCTCACCAGCTGTCCATACGTTGTAGCACTGAACCAACACATCTGTGAGCGATTACATCACAGTATGGTGATAATATACAAGCATGGAGCGCATATATGCTGTTTCAGGTGATGATAATGTATATGCACTCCATGGAACGTACCATCCCTGTAAGTGGGCCCCCTTGGGCAACATAAATATCAGAATTATTGTTAGGACTATGCAGGAGCGGAGAATGAGCCGCATGGTTTCGAGAGGACTCATCGCTGACGCGACCGAAAGAACACAAAAGCCACACAAAAACCCAACCGTGAGGTCGAGCAGTGGTATGCGAGGCCTCTGCGTCTATGAGATGTACGGGGGACTGTACAGTGGTCTAGGTAAGAAGGAGGAGGACGGACAAGACTCCGAACGACGTGGGAGAGCTTCAAAGGTGTCGAAGACTGTTCGAAGACGAGGGCTAAGCCTCGAAGGTAGGAGAGAGGGTTTCGACAGACGTGTCGAACGAATGGTAACAAGGAAGGCGAGCAACGGCAGGAGAAGAAGTGTAGAGCCTCTCGGGGCAACTACGAGCTGGCGAACGTACTGGCGAACTGGCTGACTGACTGACTGGCTTCGAACGTACTGGCTGACTGGCGAACTTGCTGACTTTCGAACGTACTGACTGGCTAACGAACCTCGCCGGTGCGAGGTGAGATTGAGAGGGTAAGGGGGTCTCTGAGATTCGAAGGGAACAAGTCCCAGAGTATATACAGGAAAATACGGTCCGAAGACCAAGAGAGCCAAGAGAAATACAAGACATGATGAATGAAAGAGATAAGGAAAGCAGCCAATCGGAGAATGTCACAACGCTCGACCCGGACCTACTAACACATGAGAGAATCCAACTCGGCCTTCCGCAGGTTCCGCATAACGGGCGACCGTCCCGAACGGCGAAGGTCATAACCGGGGCCGGTGACAGTCCTCGAAGATATGAGACAGCTGCAGGAGTTCGCCTGACTTACATGAACATGCCGCACCTCGACCCAACTTCCGAAGCGTATGCTGCCCGCTACTACCGCCTCCTAGAGGTCCTCAAGACCGAGGGACTTGTCGAGCCGCGATACGATGCCAACAGTCCCGGAGAGTGGCTGGCTTGGGCCCACGGAGTCCGTTGGATGATTGTACGTGCCTCCGAACTTAGACTATCGTTCGAACCATCGAACCGACCTTCGAACAGCGATTCTTGTTCGAGTCCCGCAGCCGGGCCATCCTGCTAGCGAACGATACGCTTCCTGCTCCTAGGTCGTTCCCCGAGATCGACGAGTTGATGCGTTACCTCGACGAGGTCTTTCACCGCGATGGCAACCAGGGGGACATCCTAGGTTCGCCCTACCCTACGATCGCGTGGTCCGAGACCTTGGTGCTGCTCGAACAAGTCAACCAGGCCGAGCGTCGTCCTCTCGCGAACCCGCAGTATCAGCGCGAGTCGTTGATCCTGTCCGACTTTCGCCAGCTGCCCGACAACCTCGAGTCCATGGGTCGAGCGATTCACAACATCACAGTTGACCAGCGCCGCACGCACGGCACCCTCGTCGGGTTGCTCGAAAGCCTGCTCGAGCGCGTCAACACTGACCGTAGCTTCGACGCCGGTCCGTCTGTTCGTAGGGGTACAGGCTATACCGGCATATGTATGTATAGAATACCTGTAGTTAGCGCAAAAGGGTGTATACATAACAAGCCTGTACTTACTGGAGGGCGCCTTTCATACATGAGCCGCCACTCGCTCATGTATGAGCGAGGCGCCGTCGGTCGCTACCCAATATAGCAGCCATGCCGGGGCAGTCCGGTCCCTTCGTCCGTGGCGGGGCCGCCGGGGCGGCACCACTGGCGCGCGATGCGAGCTGCCCGATATGGACGCACATCGGGGTCAGGGCATTCAGGTCCTGAGATCCCCAGGCGATCCCTGCGCGGCGTCAGTGCCGGCCAAACCCGGGAGCTCGCAACGAGCCGAGTGAGCGGCAAGCGCTTCCGCCCGCTGTTTACGACCACCATCCCGCGTCGGTCACCGACGTTGTTAGAGCACAGCGGGCACGATGACAGCGACTGGGAGTAGCCGACACTGGCATTCAGGTGAGCATAGACACACACGAGCGAGCGAGCTGACCGTGGCCACAGGACGCGGCGACGTGCAGTACAACACGTCGACCGCGAGCGCGCAGGGCTAATGCCCCGCGTGAAGACGCAGCCGACGGATGGACCACGGGCACAGGCGCGAGGGTCGGTGGGCGCGCGCGCGCGGATAGACGGACAAGCGGATGGATGCGAAGGCGGACTAGCGGGCAGGAAGACGGGCAGGAAGACGGGCAGGAAGACGGGCGAGAAGACGGGCGAGAAGGAAGATGGGCGGGAAGGAAGGCGGACAGACAAGCAGACCGGTAGGAGAACGAGCAGACAGGCAAGTGGACAGGCGACAGCACACGCCCACTGCGAGTGTGCTGGGCGAATGCCCAGCACGCAGACACAGCCGACGGATACACACGCAGGCACGCAAATGGGCGCGCAGGCAGGTGAGCAAATGGACGAGCGGGAGGGTAGGCGGACGAGCGGGCGGGCGGACGGGCGAGCGGCGGACGGGCGAGCGGGCGAACGGGCAGACGGACGGGCAGGCGGGTGGGCAGACAAGCGGACGAGCAGGTAAGTAGGTGAGTGAGCAAGCAGGCGAGCAAGCGGGCAAGCGGAAAAGCGGGTGAGCAGGACAGCGGGTGGTTGGGCAAGAGGGCAAGCGGGTGAGAGGGAAAGCAGGCGAGAGGGCAAGCAGGCGGGCACAGAGCGCGGACCAGCACCACACGCACGGTGACTGCGAGCGTGCAGGGTGAATGCCCAGCAGGCAAGCACGGCCAACGACCGTAAGGTGGGCGCGTGAGCGAAAAGCGGGTGACCGCGACGGTGGGCAGGGCTGGGGCGCGCAACACGCCAATTGCGAACACAGAGGGCGACTGCCCTGGTGCCCCTACATGCAGATACAGCAGACGTCCTCGTAGATAGAGTTCTTGTAATGGTAGTATGAATATACCCTATAAAACTGAGACTGATATATTCACACCACAACACCCCTTACGACTCGAGACTAAGAGAACCAGTACAGAAGTAGTG
>NW_025955827.1:0-3971 GCF_022376445.1 Fomitopsis serialis
TCCCAAAGCCTCCCAAACATCTGACGCTTGTCAACAAGCACCGTATGTGTCTCACGAGCTCTTCAATTGCTTTCAATTGTTCGTTTTTTGGCCCAGTCGCCGCACCGCTAATGCTTGATATTCCTTGGATCCACTTTGTCTCCTCACAAAAGCACTTGTAGAGAGCTCCAAATATCTTCAAATCTCTTACAAACATTGCTTTTCACAGCATACGGCGGCGCATCGAATACAATGCGAGCGTGATATTCAACTAATACACGGACATACAGATGTGATACCTACACTTACACCCAGTAGCTGATGATAGACGCGATATTGGGCTACAGGAGGCACAAGGGGAATACAGAGGCGGCGGCAAATGGCGGCGACGGAATGAGGACTGAAGGGGGTAGACTGAAAGGGTATAGGACGAAGACATCGTGCTCGTATCGTACATCCCCACTCCATACTGCTTGGGGACGGTGTTGCTTACGCACGAGAAGCCGTCTTCTTCTCCCAGTTGGAGTTGAACATCTCATCGTCTTCGTCGTCATCGCCTTGGCCGACTTCGCCCGTGTCGCTGTCGTCAACACGCAATCCTGCAAGGGCTCTGAGAGCAGAAGGTATGTTCAGAAACATTCAGAATAATATGGTGTAAGATAATACCGTATGTAATTGTTGAGCGTCGAGTCCATGGACTTGACGAATGCGATGACCCCCGCACGCTTGTCGCGATCCCCTGTGCTGGCCAGCCGCCTGAACTTGTCGATCCGACTCTTGAAGCGATCGTACCTGGGACACGCATGTTAGAGGCGAGTATCAGAGCCAGCTAAGACTTACTCGCTAGCGTAGTGCTTCTCATCGAAGTTGATGGTCTGTCCCCTGAGTGCCTCCTCAAGGGCGACAACTATCTGCGGGAGGAAAAAATTGAGTTTTGTCTCCTTACTGAGCATATCTGCACTCACCGCGCAGCACGCCAGTGCGATCATGTTGCTGGGAAGTGGCTTGCTGAGGTCGAACAGCTCCTGGTTTTCGCTACGCATCCCTTCCGGGTTTGATCCGAGCCACCACTGGCGGGCCATGACCTCAGCTATGGCCTCATTGTGGAATGGCATGTCGGTGTCCACTTCCCAGGTCTGGCCCCGAGGTCAGAGGTCAGCCAGAAGCATGTCATCCAATATCTTATAAGTACGTACCGCGGGGTCTACGTCAGGGTCAGGCATATCGAGGTTACCGTGATGGAACACATCCTTGTCCTTGAGCCATTTAATGCGGACCTCTCTCGCCTTGACGAGTTTCTCAGCACGAGCCGCAGCATTGAGCTTCTGACCGTCAGGGCCCCGGTCGGACACCTTGATGTGCAGAAAATCCTTCTCCACTACACGTTTCGCTTTTTGCTTGACTTCTTGACGGATCTGCGCGGCGATTCTGTACACCTAGGGTCCAGCGATGTGACAATGAGTCGCGTCAAACAACAACTCAGAACCATACCTTGTTCGACAGCTGATTGTGCAGAGGACCGGGTGTCGCCCACAAAGGGTCGATTTCGTTCGTAAATTCCGGCGTCTTGAACATCTTGTACTTCTCGCGCGTCCTGTCGATGATAACATCCGGCGCAACAGTTTTTGCGAATTCCCCTTGCTTCTTCCGCGGCCACGCATTCTCCAGCGCGATATACAGGCGGAACTCCTGCTGAGCGGTGTAGATAAAGTTCTTCATCATGTCAGTAGCAAATGGGTCCTCGTTGGCTGCGTGGGCAGAGCTCTCCTGGGCTTTACCCTTGCCCTTGTCTTTGCGCTTGACCTTGGGAGTAAGGGTGGTGCCCACCTTCGACGGGATCATGTCCTCAGACTTGACGATGATCTGGACGGCAAGTTAGCATATTTGACAGTGGGTGAACCCGGCTCACCTCGTCGTCGTCGGCCTCATCTCCAACTTCGGACTTCTCGAGCTCATCGAGCTGGGGCTCTTCCTCATAGTCATCGTCACCGTCACCGTCACCGTCCGATAGGTCAGCGTTCGATAGGTTGTCCTCGTCGGCATCGGACTGGCCAGATACGTTGCCAGAGAACCGAGACTTCTCTTTTCCGGCACCCGCTCCCTTTCTGCGTTTGGACAGAGCAGCCCTGGTCACTGTCGCACTCTGCTTGATTTGCGGAGCAGCTAGAGAGGCGTTACCTAGCCCATTTGTCAATCACATATCAGCACTACAATGACGTCCACTTGCCACGTTTATTCTCGGTCTCCTCATCCTCTCCGCTCTGCACGCGGTCGCTTTCTTCGGAGCTATCCAGTATGCGCCGTGCCGGCTTTCCAGCATTGCCACCTTTCCAAAATCGTATACGGCATTAGTCACCGAACACAAGTGCAAAGACGACTTACGCAGACGCGCTGTAAGCTCTCTCTCTTCCTGAGTTGCCCCGGAGGCGGCATTCTTGCGTGGAGATGCGGCAGATGCAGCCGGCACTTGAATGCCTATGAGGACCGGTGCCGACGAGAGAGTAGCTGAATAGCACGTACCAGAACCCGTGCTCTCATCATTGGCTCCAGTCCCGGTGCGTGCCTTCTGCGACTTAACCTTCTTGCTTGGCCGTTCTTCACCGTCACTGAGCTGAGCAGCGTTCCTTTTGGAACCTGTGATAGCATCCACGTTGTCCTGTAATTCCTGAACAATAGCCTAATGAATACGTACCACTCTTCCCCCCGGTCTTTGTACGCTTAGGGTTTGTCACTATTTCACCACGAGCGTCGCCCTCATTCTCTTCCTCTTCAACCTCGTCGTCATCATCTTCTTTCTGCATTGCCTCACTCTTTGCTTGGATGCCTGCAATGTCATCGGACGGTTGCAATTATGAATCACTAACATAGCCGACTTTGTACTTACCTTCTCGCCGCTCTTTACTGCTGGACTCAGTTCCCCGTCTCATCTCTGCCACGATTTTTCGAGCCTTTGCCATGATGTCCTTCTCGCTGGCGTTGGGCATCCCCTTCCGCACGAGCTCCTTCGCTTCTTTGAGTGCAGCAGCATAAGTCTGTTGACTTGCAGAGGCCGGCGTCGAGTCGGGTTTGCTGGATGAACCTGGCGCGCGGCCGCGCGTCGATGCCGGCTTCCGCGTCGCACTCTTCGTTGTCGTTGATTTGGCAGTCGCAGCTGCTCGAGTCTGGGGAGACATGATAGTGTGAGACCAGAAAGCACGGGATGGACGAACTGAGATGCGTCGAAAACTGGACTACGTGCGAGATTGACGAGCCATGCCGCACGGTGTTCTCGGAGTTGCGGAGTGCATGCGACGGAGTCTGAGAACCCGAAGGTGTCCCCCAACGGACTGTTGTTCACAAGACCCGAACGTTTGAACAGTTGACCAGGTAGGAATAGATGAGATCTGAGCTTATCAGCAGAACAGAGGAACGGTGCCAGTGGGAGTCGTGACACGTTGGCAGCCGTAGGCGGGCATGACATTGATAGCGCGCAGCTAATACTACGTAAGATGTTGAGGATACATAGAAGAAAATCATGTACTAATGGAAATGTTCGTTGGCCTCCCAGCCATTGCGCCCACTGTTCGTCCACTTGTCGATCTCCCTATCTGTATGGAGAACTATCGACGCGCGCTCTCCAGTAAAGTGGAGATTAAAATGAGTAATGCGTGATGAGGAGAATGCCGCAAAGTCTCCGTTTTGAAGAGGAAAGACTAGACCGGGCTCATACAAACACAAATCTCCCCCGTCGTAATCTCCAACCGCCAGAACAACACACATTGTTTTGTCTTGGTGGTCCCTGTGAGCGAGAGTGGTCGCATTCAAATTGATGACCAGGGATAAGAAGGGATGCACGACGGAAGATGCGTTTCCAGGCAGTACTTCCGCGTCGATTTGGAGGCCGGCATAGTCACATCAGGAAAAACACCTTTGCCGCCCAAGCAATTGGAGATTTCCCATAGTGCCCGCCAAGCCTTCGAAGGCTCCAAAAGCTCTCAAAGTAATTTCTGCGG
>NW_025955828.1:0-3851 GCF_022376445.1 Fomitopsis serialis
TTTTTAGTGGTTGAACGCGGTTGAGGATCGCAGGAATGTGTTTGACGCGACTTTCGCCCTTAGGCGCTGAGAGCTGGCTTCCAGTTCGCACGGGCGCTCCGCAATAATGGGGAAGCGCCTGGGTTCGCAAGACGGTATCGTATTAGCTCACACAAATTGATAGAATCTAGACGGAACATTGTAAATGGCGTGAACAGTACGAACTTCTCTCGACGGAATCTAAGTACAATCTGGAGACGTAGGAGTAAGAAATCATAGCTCAGCTAATGGTACAACACCGCACCATGCACGCCCCGTTCTCCAGCCTCCACAGTCCCAGCTTCAACGTACGGAATCTCTCTGCCGTCCGCAGTGACCTCCCAAATTTCAATCTCCTGGACCGCGCGGTTCCTGATGCCGATGTCTTCGTCCGGCGCGTTGTCGCCGCCTGCGCTACCCTTGGGCACCCCGCCATCCTCAGCAGCGGGCCAATCCTCGGATATGAACGCAGCGACTGAGTAGCCGGGCTCGCCAAAGCGTGCGCACTTCGCTACCTCGCCGTACCACGGCTCTATCCCCACGCGCCATGCGGTCGTGACGTACTCGCGCGGATGAGGAAGTCCTCGCGGCCATTTGAACTTCAGCTCCATGAAGCTGGCCTTCATGGAGCACATGGGCTTGAGCGGCTTTGTGCCGCGCGAGTACTTCTCGGCGAATGCGGCGGTCGTGACGGAGCTGATTTTGAATACGGGTACAAACTCGAGGGGAAGGGGAAGACGGAACGGCACGTCGAGCGGGTGACGGATGACGGGGACGAACGTCTGCGTCTTGACGTTGAAAAAATCGAATTGTATTCTTCCCCCGCGCGGAATGCCCCTCCATCTATTGAGGGAGGGGAAAATTTGAGCCGTTAGCGGCTGGTCGAAGGAGATCTCGATTTCCTGCGTGTCGTCGCGGATCTGCCATACAAGAGGAAGGCACATGGGGATGTGGGCCTCCTGGTAGGCAGCTCCTGGTATAAGTATAATGGCGAGTTGTTCAGAAGCCCGAGTACTCACCTCGAAGAATATGAACGTTTCCAGCGCAACGTTCCGCCCCTGTCCCCGGAAGTAAGGGGGCACATCCACGCCCCGGTGGCTCTCCAAAATGGAGCCCAGGAGTATCCACCCTCCCAACTTTGGAGGAGGTTCCAGTGCGCGTACCAGGGCGAGTAGCTCCTCCAGCAGCTCCCGAGGGCCCTGCTCCTTGCTGGGTTTAGCCGGACACATAGATGTGTTGTAGATAGTGCACTGTCCCAATGAATGGTCAATGAAATTGTATGAGTAAGGATAGAACTGAGGGATGCTCACGTAGTCGAAAAGCCTCCCAAAGTTCTCTTCTGAATCCTCCAAACAAACCACCGTGACGTGGCGGGTCTCCCGCCGCTCGGAACATACTCGTGACGCATGCGCAGCAATTCCGAATTGTGGTAGAGCCGGCCATAGGAGCTGAAGAACGCGTTGGTCGAAGCAAGCCATGTAGACGGAGTCTAAGTCAGCCGTAAAGAGGTTTGAAGCAAGTCGTCTTCCGCGCGCAATCACGCTGAACTGGCGACTGCAAGCCGCAAGCGCTCAAGTAATGACCAGACAAAAGGCTCTCAATTTATTCAGTTGGAACGCGGACAGAGCAAGATAGTATATGTATTGCTACCATAGCGTTTGATAGGCATACATTCCTGTCCAGTTGTTTAGATAAAACCGCTTTGCCTCGTCAAGAGTATTCTGTGAAGTCCACTCTTCCGGAACGGTGCCGCTTGGGCCATCCGGGAACAACGGTATAAGTTGGCAGGACTGTCGTATTTGTGAAATAGGTACTATCCTCCCCTGGGGCAACCCGTCCGTTCGTAGGGGTGGCTTGCTCACCGAATACATGAGGTGTCTTGCATCCGCTGCAGTAGTAAACCTAGTATACCATTCCACGTAGGCCAGGGGCCCATCCGGCCACCATGGCGGGGATGGTGGGGCCCCTGGCCGATCAGGAAGTATCTTTGGGAGCTTGAAGATAACCTTAACTCTCCCCGCTCTTGTACCTGTGTCCCGAAGGTCATCGGATAACTGTGGTTGAACGTCGCCATTGCTTACCTCTCACCCCGGTGGATTCTGCCTCCTCGTTCTCCAGAACAATGGCGGTGTCAAATCTGCTCTTTCTCCCTTTTCTAGCTGAGCCAGGAATTGCCTTGACTAGGTCTGCCTCGCTCTTGTCGTCAGACAGAGCGCACGGCTTGAACTTGAATTGATGGAAGACGTCGAGGCGAGTGAAAGGTAGAACTGTCTGACTTAGTTCTTGCCGAGTCAGTCGCAGCTCCCGGGGCTGAAGGTCGTTTACGAAGTGTGCGAGTGCGGTGGTAAAACCCGGAGCGCCATGGAGCTCCTGGATGCGAACAAGGTGCTGCTGAGGCGCAGGCGCGTATTTGGCGATTTGGATGCTACGGTAGGCATCCGAGACGTCTTCTGGACAGGCTTCACGCTCTTCCAACTCGTCGACACGGCTTTCCCTATCCGCCTCATCGTCCTCCAGCTCCTCAGTGGCCTGACGCTCGTTTTGAAAGACCTCGTATAGCATCATCTTCTCTCGTCTCGATATCCACCTCGTCATCTGCGGGAATTCGTCCCGGTGGTTCGATGCCCGCCAGGCGTCCTTGGCAAGGTCGATATGAAGACGCTCGAACATCTCAGTATTATAATTGTCTGTTGTTCCGAAGAGGCGGATAGAGTCGACGTAGTGGAGTAGGGAGTGAAACTTGGGGATATTGAGATGCTCGCGAATCCCTAATTTCACCAAGATGTTCTTGTGTTCGTGAAACATCTTGAGGGCATCGCTCAAATACCCTAGAGTGTCGTCATCGTGAGTTGGGTACTGGGCGAGGTAGATGAAGTCGAGTAGAGAGCGGAAGCAGATGAGGAGGGACTTAGGGATTTTGCCAATGAGACAACCGAGGAGAATACGAGCCATACCCTTGCGTTCGGTGCCCGTTATTTGTGACAGTGAAGAGATCCCATGCTTGAAGTGTCGAACCCCGAACGCCGGCGGCATAGAGCGGATTCGCCTGTCAAGTTCCTTCGGACCGAGTAGATCTTGGCACCAGGTAACTAGATGTTTGAAGACGCCTTGGTACAGTTGATGGAGGACGTCCGGTGTGATGGAGAGGTGGATATCGGTGTAGGGCAAGTCTGCCCAAAACGGCTTCTTCACCCCACCCGCGACGTTCTGTTGCATACACAGGGCTTCGCAGGCTGCGTCGCTGAGCCCTTGGTTGGAGGCCTCCAGGATGATACTCTCCGTCATTTCAGACGTGCGAGGCTCAGCCGCAACAGGTTCCGCGAGTTTGTCGGCCGGACACTGGCACTTGGGACAGGTTCCGTACTTGGAGCATGCCACAAGACATTGCTCAGGGTAGTCCGCAACATAGGCCGCTAGGATGGGATAAACGCGCCGTACAGCACCGTCCCCTCCGGTGACTTCAATCCCATCCACGCCTGCGCGGACCAGAGGCTTGAGAATGATACTCATAGCCTCATGGAAGAGCCTCTGCGACCTCGCCTTGCGTTCCCTCTTGGTCATCTTGTCCCCAACTACCTTGGAGACAGGGAGGTATCCGAGCAAGATACATGCGTGTTGTGATGGTTTGCGGCGAATAGAACGTGGGATGTTACCAAGAGTAAGATAAACGGGATATGCGGTCTTGTTTCCCGAGAACTGCGTAAGCTGGGTCTTGTCCGTAGAGATGATCACAGGGGCGAGGGCCGCTCCTTCAGGTAGTAGTTTCTGCAACACAACGTGTGGGTCAGTAGCTCTTCCAATAACCCATTGACCTGTTGATCATACGTGCCTGC
>NW_025955829.1:0-3785 GCF_022376445.1 Fomitopsis serialis
GCCTAGCCTGCGAGTTGACTTGCTGACTAAGCTAGACAATGTTATTCTAAGTTGAGTTATTGGCTTATAAGCTATGCTTGTGGCTTAGCGAGCTGCAGCAACACTAACTACCTCAAATGATGATTTGCCGTCGTGGAGTGTCATACTGTGGTAAGCCCCGCCCAACGAGGGCTCTCATGCGCCTCCCGTCAGGTTGATGTATATGTGCTCACAGACTTCCGTCTCGATGCTCGACGACGTGAAGGGCTTGCGTGGGTGCTTTCCTTTAATGCAGTCTTCGCATTTCCCGAGAGGCATTCCTCCGACCACTTCCATGCCCGTCACCACTCTGGATCTAGCCATCTCCATCACCGTGCGCTTGCTGGCATGCCCAAACCGGCGGTGCCAGGTGTGGACGTCGGCTGCTTTCGCGTTTGTCAGGGATGCCAGAGCGTTTGACTCCCCCGGGGTCGTGATCACATTCGGGATCAACTGTCCATCGACGCGGGTCAAGACGACCTCATAAAGGTTCCCGGACGTCATCCTCCCGACGAGGATAGGATCTCCTCCGCCTTGGCCTACGATGCGCATCTCCCCACCCTTGATCACAATGTCACAACCACTGCCGTCAATCCGTGATATGGATATGAGGTTCGCGGCCAGTTCTGGTACGTGTAGTGATGCTCATGGCCGGGCTGGAAAGCCCAAGCCCGGCCCAACCCGGCCCAGCCGAGCCCTTAATAGCCCGGCCCAAGCTGTCTTAGGCCGGTAGAAAGGGCCCGGCTTTCAAACGTTAAAGCCTGAGCCCGGCCCCCTAGACCCGGGCTTATTGTACCAAATATGGTGTGATGAGTCAGCAGCAAAGTGGCGCAGCAGACCGCGCGATGCGCGGCCCCAGCTCGTCGGACGTCCCAAGCCCTTTCGTACGCCTGAACGCTTTGCAGGCTTGCGGTATCGCCAGCACCACGCGGTCCCCGACTTCGATTCCCCGACTCATCTTGCTCGCCGATGCCACTAATGCAGCGCGAGATTGGCGATCACTCAGTCCGAGTCCGAGGCGCACTCATCATTCTTGACTGGCCGCCGTCCGAGACTCCGAGTCGAGTATGCACCATTGCACGGCTTGAAGAACGCCCTCATGAGACGTGTAGGCTTGAGTTCGTAGCTAAGTACCCGAGCTGTGTTGTAGTTCGTGTTGATCTTCTGTTGAACACGAGACTACGATTGCATTATTTGCAGCTAGAAACATATGTCCGCCGCCTTGTGCCTGTTACGGGGTGTGCAACCGTGAATGATATCGCATCACGGTTGCACGGAACTGTCTCTATGAGCCATAGGTCGCGCTACGTGGTGTTCGCTGAACTGGTGAGCCCGAGTTTTAAATCTGGCAAGCACAGAGGGCTCTCACTCCAGAGTTCCCCGTCTTCTGCCACTGCGACGATTGTTCCGCCATGAGTCGCGGTGACAGCGGAATGCCACGACAATGGCTGCCTGCGACTCGCCGGCCGCACCGGCCGTATCTTGCCCCAAGTACACCTGATGCTATAGCCTTCCGATTCCCATCCTGGCTGGCTGCGTGTATCACGATCTCTGTTCTGCCCCTCGTCGTCCTCTTCTATGCTTCCACCACATTCTAATGATTGCACGGAGCCAGCCTGGCACCGAACATGGTACTGCTCTGACGTTTACAGTGATGTACATGTACATCCTCTCGGCCATCTTCGTCTACGGTGAGTGGCCTGTTGCCTGATTGAGTCATGTGGGCACTTGACTTACATGCTGCGGACACAGTGTCTTGTCGCTTCCCGGTGTGGATCGCTCTGGATCGTCTCCTACCATCGTTGAGACGGGTGGTGTACCATCGCTCACACGTGTCGAACATGCGTTCCGACGATTTCGGCCGGGTCTTACGCTCGCACCCTTACACGATATTTGTCATGGGAACAGTCTCGACATCAGGGTCGCCGGAACTCAAGGACCGAAGACCATACCCTTGCGTACGTTTTTGTGATAATTTCGGACCATTATATTTGCTTGATGCATTTTGTACAGTTGTGTCGGATGAGAACACGATCGGTGACGTCTGGCTTGCACTTCGCTGCCATGGACTTATACCATCCACCTTCGACTCAACACACTACATCACTGGATCAGGGCGACATCGTTTAGCAACACTTGCGCACCATCAAACCCTCGGGAGTCTCGGACTACGAACCATGTCCCATCTGACTGTCCGACTCCGTCTTCGTGCAGGAGGAGGTAGGTTATATCTCTGCTGGTGTCGTAATCCCACTAATGCTGCTATAGATGACCCTGACCCTGGCAATACAGAAGACAGCCGAACACGGCGTGCCTGCCGACCCAGTGCCCGAGTGAGAGACCCTGACAATGCGGAACAGCCTACAACACGCGGGGTGCGGCCGGATGCAAACAGACGTGAGCCATCCGAGAGCGAGATCGTGAAGGGGAAGGGGAAAGACAATGGTAAGTCGTAACAAAACTGTCTGCAATGCAGGCATTTGATAGCATTCCGTGCCGCAGGAACCCAGTCATCCACAAGTGGACGGGTCTCGCCAGCTGTCATTGATGTTGATGGCGATGACTCCGACTCTCCACGCGCCCCCGGGCCGACAGGCGGCTGGGAAGCGCACAATGAGAGTGGACAGCTCCGACTCAGACGACAATGGCTCTGAAGGTCAGACAAGTGCTCCACGGCCGCGGAAGCGAGGTATGTTGTCTGCACATGCATCATGCCACATACGTCTCATGTGTGGATGACCCATGTCCAGTTCGTCGTGTCGTGGCAAGTGAGGGATCCCAGAACCCCCAAACAACGAGCACGATGATGTGGATGCTGTGAATGAAGATGGCATCCTCAAGGACCTCGATCACATCAAACCGGTCACAGTCGCTGCCAAGCCAACTAGAGCAGACAAGACGGCCGATGTCAATGCGTTCTTCGGAAAGGCCTACGATCGCAAGA
Source organism: Fomitopsis serialis (assembly GCF_022376445.1). Taxonomy (NCBI): domain Eukaryota; kingdom Fungi; phylum Basidiomycota; class Agaricomycetes; order Polyporales; family Fomitopsidaceae; genus Fomitopsis; species Fomitopsis serialis. The sequence goes on from NW_025955829.1 coordinate 2,963, forward strand.
ACCCAAAGGATGGCCGGGTTCAGAAGGTTCGCGACTGCGAACCGTGCAAGTAAGCATGATTTGACGTGTGACCATTGCTAGTAGATCTGACACTCATCTGTTCATCAGATCGAAGCGAATCAGTGACTATACATTCGTACAAGATGTGTCTACATTGCGGCGACACCTGGCAGCACACCATAAGGTAAAGTCGAGACACCTATCGTGCTATATATGCGAAGATAATAGGCCAATTCGCTGACACTTGTTCAAGGGCAAATACTATTCATGGTGCGACAAACACAAATACGAGTCAAAGCTTGAGGACGACATCAAAGCACGAGCAGCTGCAGCTGCAGCCGAGTCGGAGTCGCAGAAACAGACGACACTCGATGGCCATGTGCACAGCGGGCCCCCCGTCGATCCTGTCATTCCATACTCAGATAGCGCGTTCAAAAGTGCTGCGATTGAGTGGCTTGTTGCTACCGATCAAGTACGTACCCATACGCCTCTCGTGACTGGCACACGGACCTATTCTAATGCATACTTCACAGCCTTGGCGCGTTCGAGCATCCCGCCTTTATCAACATGATAAATATCGCTTCCCGTGCCAAAGGCGCGGTCACGCTGCCGAAACGTTCAGCTACTCGACAGGAAATCTTAGCTCAGTTCCATCAGTATCTTCAGGACTTGAAGAAACGGTTCACGGTGCGTCGTGTCTCTGTTTGTGGTTTGGCTATTAGTACTGAGTCTGACGTGTTCTGTAACAGGGGAAGACTGTGCTCGGGCGGATCTGCTTGACGTGTGATGCGTGGCAGCGAGCAATGTCGACGGCTACTTCGCG